>NC_056733.1:141338736-141452425 GCF_019279795.1 Protopterus annectens | reverse complement strand
TATGTTGTATTAGTGTGGGATGTACATATCCAGGGCAGGTACGGTTAGGTCATATCCAACCATGAGGGTGTTGTTTACTGGTGTACAGCTGACCGTGTTAATGCTGACAACATCCGAGGGACCCTGGTAGGTGTACAACTGAGCAGGTTACAAACAGTGGTATTATTGCATTGCATAACACATTATGCAGCTGTGCCTGTACATGGGTACATTGCACAGTTGATGTAGACCTAGGTACAGTCCACCAATCGAGGGTTATCTGGTGGTCTACCCTACTATGTCATACCGCATATGGATGTGTGTTGGTAGTCTGGGAACAAGGTGGTGGATGTATATGAGGATACAACCTAGAATGCAGCATTTGCCACTGTCACTTGTACCTAACTCATCTGTGATGCTTTATGATGCAGTACTGGTCTTTACATGTAAGTAGCCTTTATGAATATGTGCACACCACCACCTGGTATGGTCCATACCACTGTTATGGCCCACATGTCTGGATCGGAGTTATATTGTGGTAGTACAATTGTGCACTACGGAGCCTTCAGCCAGATGTTCCTCACTGCACAGATGTTGGCATTCCCCACTGTAGGTTCTACACTGAGCAAATGGATTACTAAAGCCACACATCTAGCACGGGTTAGCATAAGCATCCAATGAAATTGTCATGTAGGTGTCAGGGTGTTACTTCTGTGTGTAGGACATTTGCCTTAGAATGTGGCTATATGGGTAAATGCAACCTAGGTATTATCCACACACACGTGTGACATGAATGCATTTGCTCTGTGTTGAAGGCTCATCATTTGGTTATGACAGCCCGGAATGACAGACACTGGACAACCTCATAATAACAGCAGGACATTGGCTCATTGTTTTGGTCTAGCAGTTGCCACCCATACCATGATATCACTGCGCGTGGCATTAATGTGCTTGGTAGCAAATGCCCCATGTAAGGTGACAGACAGCAGCAGAACTTGTGTATATGACCAATGTGAGATATACTTAGGGTAGCAGTCCTGCTAATAATGACAACTACTACCACAGCCGGGAGAGGTCATCTTGTCATCTGCACCTCAGTACCATTACACAAGGTGGCTCACACATTATGCTTGCACATGCCACTGTCCCACGTATAATGTCACTGTCCACAACCTGCTATCAATGTATGCCTTTCAGGGCAGCAAGGTGTGTGACACATGCTGTAGGTAGCATCTGCCTGTGTGACCCAGGTAATATATTGTCTGTCACATCCACACATGCATAAATGTGTATACGTAACATATATATGTCAGTATTTCATGTACAGGTATTGTATGTGTATGACACAGCACAGACACAGATATATCATTTACAGGCCACATACAGGTATCAGGTAGTAAACCGGTATGATGTGCATATATACTGACAGGTAAGATGTACCTAACTGTAAACCTGTGTGTTTACAATAGGAGTCCTTTACAATGTGTTCTGTACATGTAAGTGTTTGAGCATGCACACTGTGGCCTTCAGTGGTTAGAATTGGAGAGCATCCCAGACAGCTCTGTGCTACTAAGTGTATGAGTGTACCCACTGCCACCTTGTGTAATTTGATTCAGTGCATCCAACAAGCCCTTTGTTACTAAGTGTATGATCATGCCCAGTATAACCTTGTGTAGTTTAAGTCATAGTGCACCCCAAATCGCCCTGTGCTACTAAGTGTATGAGCATGCCCACTGTAACCCTGTATAGTGATAGTAGTTGTCCATTCTGCATATGGTCATACTCCAGTTCAGGTTCCTTTTGTGCTACAACTACACCTCTCAGGCCTACATGCAGATGGTGTGCCTTGTTTGTGCATACAGGTTGTAATGGACACCTACTTTAATCACACAGGTCTACAGCTATGTACTTCATGACTGTCAGTCTCCCTGTTGTTGTCCACAATTGTAGAAGGGCAGTCTGACTACCTTGTGATGTTTAATCTCTGTGGTCATTCTCGTAACTGTGTACTACTGTAATAGTGATCCTTAGATAGGCAGGAGTTCTGATCCTAGCACTGGCAACTGTGAGCATGTGTTTGTGTGTGTGGCAGCAAATGCCTGTGTGTGTGTGTGTCAGCAAATGGCTGAGTGTGTTTGTGTGTGTGTGTGTGTGTGACTTAGCAAATGCCTGAGTGTGTGTGTCAGCATAGGCTGAGTGTGGTTGTGTGTTTGTATTTGTGTCTGCATCCTGTCATGACAGTGGGTTTTGCTGCATTCCAAAGAGATACCTCCTTTTGCACTGGCCTTTATCCTTGTCAACTGCTATGCCTCTCTCTTCCCCCCTCCCACTGCAAGCAATCAGTCCTGTGATGTCACCAAGCTCAGACGTGGAATCAATAACTGTAATTATATGTGTTCCGTGGCACATACCCCAACTGCATACCACTGTACTAGTTACCTTTACATAGGCAGGACATGGATGCACAATACTGTCAATTGTGTGCGTGTGTGTGTGACTAGCCTGTAGACAGGCCTGCACATGTGTAATGTCTTTTAGCACACCATGGTAGCCGTCTGTGGTGACCGGTGTCTACAATTATTACATAGTTAGGAATGGCAAAGAATACACAGTCAAACATGACTACAGTTGAGGGATGTTATTTTCCTGTGCCACTGTTGAGCAGTGACACAGAAGTGGTCACTGGGGTGTAGGTCGATACCCATCATTCCCCCATCCTAACTTTACAATCCCCGGGGTTGATTACATTAGCCATCATTCCCCACCCCAAACTCCACATACACAACAACCATCCCTTCTCTGGTGAACTGCTTATGGCTTAAATGTTATAACACAAGAGATGCCTCTGTTTTGTGTACACGTCAGTTCCTTTGGAAACCTTCTGTTTCACAAAGGGCATTCAGACGTGTGTATGTATATATATATATATATATATATATATATATATATATATATATATATATATATATATATAAAATCCAACCAAAATGCCAAAATCAACTAAGAAAACAAAAGGCACCACGATGAATGCAGCAATGAGAGGCAAACTTTAAGATAAATGAAGAAAACAGTGAAGCAAATAAGATAAATGAAGAAAACAGTGAAGCAAATGAGATAAATGAAGAAAACAGTGAAGCAAATAAGATAAATGAAGAAAGCAGTGAAGCAAAAAAGATATATATATATATATATATATATATATATATATATATATATATATATATAGCTATGGCTGTGTCTGTGTATATGTATATATATATATATATATATATATATATATATATATATATATATATATATATATATATTTATGTGTGTGTACACATCCCGTAGGTGCATATATATATGTAGGTATTACAGTTGTACAGATGTAGATTTGTCTTTGTTGTTTCACAGCGTATAGTACATTCAAGGGTACTGTACATATGTACACAAAGGGACTGTCCCATTTGTTTTCAGTACTGTGGAATACCTGTAGTAGGATGTGCATTATAGACTCCATACAATGTGTACAACCCAGATGGCTTAGTGGTACGTCCAGTGACCTCAGTGTGCATCTAGGGTTTGAGACCTGCAAGCCTTGTTGATACTGTCAATTAGGACTGCATAAGACACTTTTAAGCAGATGTAATTGTGTTTTTGTGACAGTAAGCAGTGGGTACATGCAGGTAACAGACATGTACAACCCACGGTACACTTGGAATGCCCTTCTTTGGCAATCCTGCTGATGTCACCCACCTATGTATACACCTCTGGGGCTGCTTTAACCCAGTATACCCTGTAGCGCATGCTGTAACTGCATATTGCTGTAGTGTGAGAAACTAGTTAGGTAGGGGTTCTATTCCAAGAGAGACCGACTGTGTGTGAGTGTCTCTGTCTGCCTGAGACAGGAACTATGCTTTTTAGAGTATGCACATTCTTTACAATTCACATGACCACCTTTGGCAATCCTGCTGATGTCACCCATCTAGACATACACCTCTGGGACTGCTGTAACCCCGTAATCTCTGTAGCGTGTGCTGTAACTGCATAATGCTGTAGTGTGATACACTAGTTAGGTAGGGGTTTTATTTCAGGACATGGCAGGTGTGTGTGTTTGACTGTCAAAGCCTGTGTGGAGGTGACTGTGAGTGTCTAACCAATGGACATGTTGGGGAGCAGATTTTGTAGTTTTCCTATATGGTGTCCATCTTATATGTCACAATGTCCACCTCATGAGGAGTACAGATGTCAGTCAGCCAAGGGACTGTGTTGGCAATCCATACCCTACATCTGACAAAAGGCCTGGTGAACAAAGTATACAACCCCACTATTACCCGTAATGCATCCTGAACCCATGTGTCATACACAAACACACTTGCCTAGAATATCCCACTATGTTGCTAGTACCCTGCACATTGATGACAGAGTGTGGGCATGGTGTGATTGCAGTGGGCTGCAGAGGGCATGGCACCCTGTACAGCAGTACAGTAGGCACATAATTGCAGACAGTGTGCCTTCACTATGTTCCCCACTGGATGCCTGAAACATATGTGATGCCATCAAATGTGATCCTCAGAGGCCATACAATGCCTTACACATGTGCCCTGTATGGACCAATGCCACTGACACCAGGTAATACCTATATCATGCTATCAATGCAGGTGCAGGGTCATCCTGCTGACTATAAGCAGGTTCTGCCACACCAGGCTAGTATTGGCGTATCAGAGGATAAAGGTCTGTGTACACAACATGTGCCAGCCAAACCAGGTACACCTGTACATGTCACTGTACATTATTGTGGGCCATGCACATCCCAGGCAATGTCCATGTCAAGGACTATCAAACACAGACATGGCATGCATTGCAATGCTATGGCCATACACAATGGTAACCAGGATGTCAGGACAGTTCATACAATACCCATCTTTGTGGGACATTGCAGACACTACACCCCTGTACCACACTGCACACCATTGTCGGGTGGTGTGATGCCAAGGATTACCCCTCACCCAGCCTTGTACAGCCATCTTGCATAGCCAACCGCTACACACCCATGAAGCAATGCACGCATGCATGTCAGTACTGGCACCTTGTGTCTGCGTGTGAGGTATGATGCTCCCAACCACAGTCACTCCTAGTATAACTCCCATTGGCATACCGACAGATGTCAAATACATTCACATGCCCTAGCCCATAGAACTTCCAGATATCCCCTGTAGTGCATGTAGTACCTGTGCATTACTACAGTGTGGCAAACTAAGTGGTTTGGTAGTGTATTTGTGGGCCTGGTAAAGAGTGTCAATGTGAGTCCATTAGAGAGTGTGGTTGTGTTGACAATGATATCCATTCATGTGGACAGCCATGTGTGCTACACCTAATGTCTGTCTACTATATCTCTGTTGCAGATGTCGCACACCAACACACATATATGTTCTTACAGCACACCAACATTTCAGCTTTGGGGCACATGGAATAACTGCATACACTTATAAAAAGTAATGATGAGTCAATCAGGGGTTTGAACCCCTTTACTGGTAGGTGTGTGACAGACGATGCTTAGGTTTTAGTCTCCAAGCCCTTCTCTGATGTACTTTGCCTTTGTCTGTCCCTCCCACACACTCTCTGGTGGATGTGGAGGTGTACACCTGCTCAGCAGCAGCTTGTGTATTGTAAGTGATGGTCATGTTCTGGTGATGGCCTCTGCACCTATTGCAGTCCTCCTCTAGCTGATTGCATGTGGAACAGCTGTGATGATATTCCCATAGCCATTTACATGAAAAACACAGTACAATATCTAGGAACATCATGTTGTTGTTTGCCCATGACAGTCGCTGTGAGTGGTACCTGGATCTGGTGTTTGGTAAACGGCATCACAGATAATATCTGGATGTTCTTCAAACAACATACACAGTGAGAAATAGCCTAAAGACAGGAGGGTGATGTGCCAGACATGACTACAGCATGTAAGTGTAGCTATGCTTCATTGAGACAAGTGCCTGTTTAACAAGGTGTGTGCAGTAATGGCTATTCTGCATGTTTTAAAACTGACTAGACAGTGCTCTGTTTGTGAGGGACCCCCATCTGTAGGGCCATCCCATGGACTGGTCAGTGTGTGGAACCATTAGTTTCTTGTGTTACTCACTGAACATACATCTGTGAACAGCAGGAGCATAGTGTGAGGATTGCAGCCAGTAAATGATGATAGTAATGAGGTACTGCCATCGCATCCCTGACTGGACATATGTCACATGATACAGTGGTATGATAGACACTGTCTGGGGTTCTCAGTGACATGCCAATAATGGGCCACTGTTTGTAGATGCAGTCACAAGTCGTCTACACATTGTACAGATGTCATGCAGTATATATGCTTGTGTAGTGCTCTCTCTGCAAATGTATACCATCTGTTGTGTTGGGTTGATGGTCATATCTATTCATGCTGCTGGCAGAACCTCCTGTCCCACTTCAGCTGGATATGGCACCGGGCACCAGGACATCTGGGACCCAGCCTTGGAACTCCACCTCTGTTGGATCTGCACCGCCTTCTGGTGGTACCGCCACTGAGGATGGGGCTTGTCCCCCCTGGGAACAGGTCCAGACAGAGACATGTCTTTTGACATACAGTCCCGGATGTCATGTGTAGGGGGCTCAATAAGGGGTTTTGAGGTCAGATACGCCAGCTCAAGGGCAGAGTGTCACATTTACAGGGTGAGGCTGCCCCTTCTAGACAGCTCCCAGCACTGCCACCTTTGCAGCTGTTTTGTTGCAGTGGTGGCTGCCCATGGCTGGGGATCTCCATCTCACTGTTTCCATCTGGGGGCTCATGGGCTTGTGAATGCCAAACACCTCTCCCTGTCCGAGATGTATACCCCACATGTGTCATATACCGACCCTGTGTGCTGTCTTGTCTGTCATCCTACCCTACCTATCCTCCATGAGCATGCCTACTCTCCTTTCCCCACATCCAACTCTCACCATACAGAAACAAATGGCCAGTCAGTTCCTAGAACAACATTTGCCCCATAAATAGCTGTCCATTTCACACACGTGTCCACTGGACACATGTAACCCTTTTAATATGCATCACAACATACTCCAGTTGTCCTCACCTCTGTCTCTCAGGCGCACGATCCTAGTATGCACATGACCCCTAAATGTTCCGGTTACACGTGATGTGGACGACCCCATTGTACACACAACATTACCAGTCCCTCTATGGTTACCCCATGTACCTTTATCATGATGATGATGTCGCACACAGCACCTTGCAAGCGTACTGTTCTCACATAATGATTGGACAGGAACTGTTGTGTTAATGTAAATAACATGCACAGAGTTATGTATATGGCCAATGTACAAATGTTTGCGTATATGACTGACACATGTCTGTCTGAGGGAGTCTTGAAATTACATAGGACAACACTACTACATAATACAGGTGTTGCTGGTATTTCCCTTTTCATTCCTTTGTAATGCTTTGTTATCACATGGGATGTTCCTGATATATATATATATATATATATATATATATATATATATATATATATATATATGTATCGATTCTGGACATAAACACTCACATATACATCTACATGATGGAATACATTTCTTATACTGTTGAATGACTGCGCTGGATGATATGTTTGTGATAAGGTCCAATGTCTGTATATCTGCCATGGCTTAGTGGTAAATCACAATAGCTGTGTGTGCAGGGTCCTGTTTCGAGCCTTGCAGAGGCTGTTTATTTCGTTGCTGGGCAGAACAAGGCCATTGGATATGGTGTGATTAAGGCACATTAAAGTAGTTGGGAGGAGGTGTGCATGGGTTTGCACGGTGCTAAGCAATGCTAACCTCTGGTTACAGTTTGTTACACTCAGTTAACCTCTACATTGCTTTACCAGTGTAATACTCGCATACTGGCGGCCAAACAGGCTTACACCCTCTTGCTCCTGCACTTGCAAATGCACTGCATTTGGTGTTTGCATCTGACACTCATGCCCTTACGTGGGAGTGAGGACTATGATATTACCTTGTGATGCCTATTACTTTGGATTACATGCCTACAGTATTGGGAATGGCTGCACATTAGGAAACAGCATGCCGTTCGACTGTATGGAATCCGCGGCCTATCCAGAGTTTGATTCATATTATTGGTGTGTTCCTCTTACAATCTGCACCCATCTGGCTAATACATGGGAACTGACACTCTTCAATACAAACAAGTAATTGGGTTTTGGAAACCACATCCTTCAGCCGAGTCATGCTACTGCATACCTAATATTCTATTATCTTTCTAAGGTTGTCAGTGGAATATGTGCTTTCTGTCCCTATCAGACCTCTCATACGATTGGGGAAATATACAAACTGAATCAGGGACATGGCATAACAACATCATGGACACATTTAAATTATTGGTGCTATTAACCTGAGACATTGACAGACTCAGAGCATATGAATTCATGCACATTTTCTGAGGTAAATGCTGTTTATAACTCTTAATTGTTGTCGTTATTCATTACATGTAATTCACCACCTTTCCTCCAAATGTTATTAGTTTTAGGAGGGATTAAGTGGGGCAGAGTTAGAAACCAAGTTGAAATCTGGGAAGTCCCTGGAAATTGGGGACAGTTCAGAGGTATGGTCCCTATTTGTTCCCCCAATGGTTTATGTCCGGTCCAGTGGATGTGGTCTTAGGGGTTGCGAGGTATGGGCATCAGCTATGCCCATTTCGGAATATTACTTACATCCCCGGGGTGGTCCTAATATATGACATTGCCAGCCAACACCTACATGCCTAGACCCATAATTACATACCCATAGTTCCCCCATCTGCCACTACTCTACAGCACTCATCCTTACTGTGGGTGCAGGTGGGGTATAAACACACCACTACACACTGCCCACTCTCCCCATGTCTGGACACGTCGTACATTGTGTCGACCCATGGGTTATCAGGCTTGCACAACCTACTGGTCCTTGTACATCTACAGGCTGGTTTGATAAGTCATTACTGGGACTGCCTCTGATCATTAATTTTTGGTGTCCCACAAGGGACATCAATGTCTATGTATCATGATTATACCTGGCAGGTCTCTGCCACTGGTAGTATCCTGCCAGTGGTGTGGGAAGCAGTGGTGTGTTTACTTTTATTGTGTGCCTGCATATCTCACCTGCCTAGCTGTTTGTTGTTTATTGGACCCCTCACTCCCATATGCACGGCCCGTGAACATATGTTACTCGTAACCACTGTATCATATCCTACCTATATACATGTGTATAATTTACAGTCACATGTATATATATATATATATATATATATATATATATATATATATATATATATATATATATATATATATATATATATCTCACACAACATATGGGTCTATGGGTGTCTGCATATGTATACATTTATATGTGGGTATGTATCTGTAATCTGTCTCTGTATGTATACATTTGGACTACGGAAAGTGGGAGGCTTATCTCTATGTCACCATGGGTAGATATACACACACATACCTCTACATATATACGTCTACATCTGGTTATTCCGTTCCTTTCCATATAGATTACACTTAGCTGCAGTGGGACTCGTAGTGGGTGTGGCTGCTCGTTGGGCGATGCCTCGGACCAATAAACACATTCATTTACATCCCTAGGGCTGTCCATCTAGGCCCACATCAGCAAACACCTGCACACCTAGACCCATAAGTAGCTACCCATAGCTCCCCCACCCGCACCTCCTCAACAGCACCCATCCTTACATTGGGTCCTGGTCTGTTCTGGACACACCACTACACACAGCCCACTCTCCACTTCACGGGACCCATTTCATACAATTGTCTCGGCCCATGGGTCATCAGGGTTTCCCACCCTTGTATTCTGAGTATGTATACATCACAGCCAGAATGGCCGGTCTATCACCTTCTTTTGGTCTTGGTAATTTTTGGGGTGTCCTGCAAGGGACTCTCCAGTCTGTGTTCCAAGATTACAATTCAAGGGTCCACTGTGTACCCCCCCGATTATATCCTGCCTGTGGTCTGGGGAGCAGTGGACTCTTTACATTGTTTGTATGTTTCCCGTGTCCAGCTAGGGCAGCAGAAGGTCATGCTACATATTTCATGTTTCTTGCTTGGGCTCCTCACTTCCATTGGCATAGCCTGTGAACATATGTCATTCTTGTGTGCTCTTTCCTATCATAGCTGTATATCTGTGTATATATACGTATATACACACACACATATATATAAATATATATATATATATATATATATATATATATATATATATATATATATATATATAAATAAACATATATGTATATATGTTTGCAACTATATATATATATATATATATATATATATATATATATATATATATATATATATATATATATATATATATATATATATATATATATATATATATATATATATATATATACATATATATATATATATATATATATATATATATATATATATATATATATATATATATATATATATATATATATATATATATATACATATATATATCTATATATATATATATATATATATATATATATATATATATATATATATATATATATATATATCTATATAAGAATGTGTGTCTGTAAAGCAATACATACCCAGTGCAAACGCATTTACACTTACTTACTTGTGTTTATATATGCTTGACCTGCTTACTAGTGCCTTATTCATTATGACACTGACCCTTCACTCCAGTTATCTTTTAAATGATATTTTGTAGGTTATACAGCGGACAGATGGTGCAATATGTTCATGTACGGATTACCAATGGTAAATGGTGTGTGATTCAGTGGGATTCGGTACAGGAATGTCTGTTCATTAGGGGGCTGCTCTAACCAATACACTATTGCCATGTTGCTTCATTTGCATATATACCCATATACCCATGGCTCCTGGTTCCCCAAACACACACCACAACGCCTCCCTAAGACTGCTGTCATCCAGTCTCCAGTTGGATTTGCGGTGTATCCACACCACTACACATTGGCCACTCCCTACTCCTATGGACCCATCCCATCGGTTGACTCACTCCACGTATCCTCAGAACTCCCAAATGTTTAGTCTACAAGCATTGGTGATGTGAGCGACAAAAAGAATACTATTCGCAATTTTTGGGTTGTCCCACATGGGACACGCATATGTTTATGTCGAGATTAAACTCTATACTTCATTACATCCTTACTCCCGTTAACATGACACTACAATTAATTAATATGTATGACCATGTGGTAACACACACTTTACACATGAGAGCCTAATTATGTACGTGCTCAGCATATTTCTTTTACAAATAGACCGGTTTAGTAATTGGAGTTGCCGTAGCAGGCAGATCACAGGAATGATTCCATGTGTGGGGAAGTCCTCACATTTAATTATTGTCGGCACAGCACTGACTTCGGACATTGTACACACTTCTGCGTTTTAGCAGTTTCGTCCCATTCCTCTTCTGCACAACCTATTATTCTATCTACTGTCAAGCTTTGTAAGGGCACATTCATGTTATTTATGTCTGCAAATGAAATGAATGTATTACAGAGAATGTACTTCTACATATTGATGTCTGCATGTATGTATGCATATATACCTATAACGAGCTCACTGACCTCCATGGGGCAGTCCAATTAGAACCAGCCATCCAACCTTGGCATGCCTGGCTCCATAATTTCATACCCATAGTTCTTCCACCCGTGTTCAAAATACTCGCAAACCTTCCATTGTTCACTTGTTATCGCAGCCATGACACACCTCCACACATTGCCCACTCCAGAGCATTAGGGGCCCTATACGTCTATTGTCCCACCCCATGTATTCTCAGGCTGCCCCACCATTTAGTACTTGAAAATACCTGCCCTTGCTTGTGTAATGGTCGGAAGGCCAAATGGTCTCTCTATTTTTGGGTAGTCCCACCAGGGACTATCCTCTGTGTGTAAAGTAGACTTAGCAAATCAACAATGTTACTCCCACTGGTAATATCCTGCCTGTGGTGTGAGTAGCAGTGCTTTGCTCACTCCTGCCCAGCTGGATATGACATACACTAACAGCGCTATATAATACTGGGGTTGCTGTTGATTCCCTTCTCATTCCTGTCGTATGCTTTATTGTTGTGCTGTTCTTTCTTCATAGATAGATACATCTATATGTATATATATATATATATATATATATATATATATATATATATATATATATATATATATATATATGTGTGTGTGTGTGTGTGTGTGTGTGTATATATATATATATATATATATATATATATATATATATATATATATATATATATATATATATATATATATATATATATATATATATATATATATATATATATATATATATTTTTTATATCTGTATATACTTATACACATTTCCTATGCTGGGCACTGCTTAGACCCACTCAAGTGCACTCAGACTTGCTCACTGGCACTTATATGTGTTTACTGCTGCTTATTTGTGCTTACACTTGCTTACTAGTACCTTATTCATTATGACAGTGCCACTTTGCTTGAATTATATTTAAGTTAAATATCTGATGCGATACTCTTATTTTGGTTTTACGGCAAAATGACATTCATTCCACATGGAAAATATGTGCTATTGTTGGGCTCAAACCGTGACTGCCTGTTTGATAAGCAGATGATCTAAACACTACACTATTGACACTTACATTGATTCTGCTTGTTTTTCTCTATTTGAATGAATATGATGTATAAGCTACACTCAGCGGAGGGCGGTGATGCATGGACACGCTGCGCTTTGCTTACATCTTCGCTATTGCTGCAATTTGAATGTATAACAGGGACACAGGGAATCTAATTGTGACAGTTCTAGGGTCAGAGCTCTACATTCCACTACGTGCTTGTGTGTTTACTACTTCGATTTTATTTCACTGTTCGTGGACACTCTTGTATGCCTAGCATACATTTCAGTAGCCATGGACACTGACTTACTGACTTACTATTAGGGGCGGGCTCTACTAGTAGGCATAGTAGGTTTTGCAAGTGTCAGGGCATGTTTACGCCTCCGTAGAGCACATGTACATGCCCCCTGCACTCGTACTCGTTTACTGTGCACATTGAGGGTGCGGTGGCGCACCCTCATACATATTCATATGGCACTGCTGTGTCATCTGTAGTGAGGACGCTCGGTGCGAGACTAAAACCGTCCTTGCTCCGAGCTTCTTGAATCCTGGGTTATGTCTACATTTGTAGTGGTCTGTAGAGTACAATTTATTTGCAAACCTTAGTTCAAGTAAGTTCTGCACTGTGTATGCTTCTGAAGTGTCCTTTTTTTAAAACATGTGGGCACTTCAAACAGAGATTGTGTTACACTATGACAGCACTTGTAGTGTTTTGGGTAGTCATGTATGTGCAAATCCTACTACTTAAGGAGCTGTGCTATTTCAAGGCTAGATTATTTACAAAATGTTGGATAACATGCAGAATTTGGTCAAAATAGTTTCTCCAGCTGCTTTAGTCTGTGTCCAATGAGTCCAAAGGCCCATTTCTTGTAACTGTATAGCCTTTGTGTCATTTGTCATTTCATTATTCTTTTGCAGAAACTTACAGATCTCTGACAAACTTCATAAAGGCCTTTTGATATATTGGAATTGCTTGTCACTTCTGTGACTATGAATATAAGATTTCAGTAAGTGCAGCAGTAATTTCAACTGCTTGCTGCAAAATAACTTGTCAGGCATCTCATTTAAGATTGCATGCATGACAGTTCAGAACATGACTGGACTCAGCTTTCATTGCTTTTTTTAAAGTCTATAAATCCTTCACCCAGTGTATTTGCAGATGAATGTTGGAGAGATTAAGTGAAATCATTTACACCATTTGTTTAATAAAGGTTTTAAAATCCTCTAATGTAAACTGCAGGCCAGTAGTTTTGTTTCTTTAGGCTACCTATTTCTTGTAAAAATTTTCCTTTGAACTCAGGTACTATTCACTAGCTAACATTTAAAAAAAAATAAAAAATCTATCAAATGCTGCATTATAATCACAGAATTTTATTAAAATATGAGTAAGTACTTTCTCTGTAGCACTGATAGAATTCTTGATTCTACTACTACTATTATAATGACCTATATTATCTCACAACAGAGTGATATGCCCCAGGAATCAATACGCTCTGTGTAGGCTTTGCACAGAGCCTACACAGAGTTTACATGTTAGCATAGCCGGCCATAGATGTGGCATGCTTAAGCTAGATTTCATGGCTGGCAACAGTGTTTCTGGCCAGGAAACCATGTAAGCGAATGCTGATATCAATTCCGTGTTAAACAGAGCACCAACAGTCCATGGATTTGTGCGGAATGCCACAATGACCACCAGATTTTCACAGATACCCGTGAATCTGTTAGTGCAACATATCTCCACAAAGGCCAATGTAATGCGGAGATGTTTTACGAGTAATATGAATGTATTTACCATAGATGTCACATAGACATGTGGTAGAATGAAACTCAAACATACCTGTCATCCTCTATGAGCAAGATATAGGGACAAAGGCATACATAACGGGGAACAAAGGCCAAAAAATAGGGACAGAGTTTTAATGATAAAAATGATAAAAAGCAGTGTAGAACCAAAGAAAATCAAACCAAAGAACAAATTAGTTCTACTGACCCGACAAATGGAGAGTCACTCTGGAAAATCAGATTAAGCTCTTTCATTCTTTATTAACTTAAACTAGAACTTCTTCAGAATCTGCTAAGAAACATGAATTATTGCTTTAATCCACTAATTAAGATCACATGACTTTGTAAAAGAACCAATGAGAATAGAGTATTTAGAAATACAAAAAGTACTATTGCTGTATTGAAAATCAGGAAATGCTTCTACTAAATAACTGTATGAATCAATGTTAAATAAATTAATGATACAAGTAAAATATTGATTATATAAAATAAAATAAAATAAAATACCAAGGAGGTGATGGTATAACCTTTGTGCCAATAAAAACATTTAATATTAATGGAATCATTTAAACCTGGGTATTGGTCTGCTTTGCACCTTATCTGCCAAGTAGACTCATAGCATTTCAGATGTACTTTGTAGTCCACTACAAAATTGCACTGACTGACGGCATCAATAACAAAAAATATGGACTTTTTAAAAAATGTACACTGTGATGTATGTTTTGCCAATGCATTATTCATGTCCTTCTTTTTGATGGCCAAAGAATGTTCATAAATTCTACTTTTAATGACCCTGATGTTTTTTCCAATATACAAATTGTAGCAGGAATCACATGTGGCAAGATAAACTACCCCCTGTGACTCACAGGCTAATCTATCCTTGGAAATAAGAGCCATGTCATGAGCATTTAACATGACATAACTTGAATTATTAATAAACCGGCACTGTTTACAATGCCCACATTTAAAATTCACAACTGTTCCACCTTTAGATTTCTTTCTGGACATGTCCCTTTCCAAGAAACTCTGAATGTTATTCACCTTCTTATATGGAAAAGTGGACTGTTTTCCAATATGGTAGACAAATCCACATTGCCAAGGATTATTTTCCAATTTAGAGTAATGATGATCCTAATGATTTCCATATCTGTAGAGAAAGGGATTGAGAAGGGTCTTTTAAAGCCAATCGTATTGGGATCCACTCTAGCAGGCGTATTCAAATCAATCAATGAATCTGAAACTGCCAATCTCCTCAGGATTGATTATAGCTAATGTAAACCTGAGCAAATCCATTTCTTCATCTATTTTTAAAAGCCAATCATATTTATAACCTCTTTCAAGGAAGAAAACTCTTAGTGTGTTGATTTCTGCATGATATGAAATGTCTTCACTAGTAAACCTTCTCAACCTGATATATGTCCTTTGACAACACTTCCTTTCATATGATATGGGTGTAGACTATGCCTATGTAAATACTGGTTAACAAAAGTATCCTTGTGAAATATGTTACTTGAAATAGGCTCATCTCCACCTGTCAAAGTTAAAGTAATATTGAGATAATTTATGGTCTTACCATAACCACTCTTGGTGAAATTGAGAAACAATGTGCTAGTGTTCACAAATTCATAAAGCTGCATAAAAATCCACCTGTGAGCATTTTTTTTCGCTTATACTACTCAGCAACAGCTCCTTGTGGTCCTGCAGAGTGGTGCTAGCAGCAGAGAATCGAAAAAAGTGACTACTTTCAAGATATAAGTATATTTTTGCTGTTTCTACCTGTGCGACCTTCCTTTCTTGCTGAAAATGAAGTTAAACTGCTAATTTAACTGTATTTAGCATTTTTTTATCACCTGCACTTAAGTTAAAGTTTGTTTGTTTAAATTAACTGTTGAGGTTGCCCACTCAAGTGTGCTAGCCTGTGCATTTAATATACTGTTGTTTTCCTGCATTTTCCTGTTGTTTTCTTGAAAAAAAAAAAAACAAAAAAAAAATCCTTGTTTCCCACCTTTCCTTGGCTAGAATAGTCCCCCATACAGGCTTTGCTGTATTCTGGACTTTGGGATAGTTCCTGTGTTGCCCATTACCTTACTTGGATAGAAGGAAGTTTCTTTGCTCACCAGTGGGAGTGGGGAGCCTTGAGCAGCCTATCTGTCCCTAAAGGAGTGACCTCAGCACAAGAATCTAGTAGTAATTGGTCATTTTGGACCATTTCTAGCTCTTTGAAGTTCCCTGCATAAAAATCCACTTTTGCGCGGTTTTGCGTGATTGTGCTCATAGCGCAGCATCGGGCAGCGCTGCCTAATTGGGTTTAAACTTTTTCCGGCTCCACTGAGTCTGCTCTTCACTTTTTCCCTTGGAACTGCTCTAATTCTCAAAGTAAGCATCCTATTCTCAATCTAAGACCCTGCACTTGCCCAAATAAGCCATCTTGCATTTTAGCACTAATATACTAAAAGCACTACATCCTCATATACCCTCTAAGACTACCTTGTCCCCTATTGGTCCTTTTCACTGTGTGATAAAAGAGTCCCCTATACTACTCTAGCATGTCCAAAGGTCAGTTAATGGTTTCCTCTCCAGTCCAACTGGTGAATCTGGGAATCTTGAGGCAATGTTACAACTGTCTCAAGTACACTGACAATCCTCGCCTCCTCCAAACAGTATCAAACATATGTGAGAGATGCAACCATATAGCCAAACTGGAGGCCAAACTCTCTCACCTCAAAACTGGTGTAACCAGACCGGAGGAGAAGGTAACATCACACAGCACTAATCCAGTCTCACATAGTCTTACCACAACAGCAATCCAACCACACAAGCACACAAAAACATATTTGGAGGCTCTAATTAAAAATCTACCTAAACAGCAGAGACCTCCAAAGCAAACATCCAAGCAAATGCTACCCCACAACAAAACATGAGCAACACATAGCCCGCAAAGTCAGAGTGCCAAACAGTCACAGCCCTTAAGGCAGAACAACACACCTGACACACTTGTAATAGGTGATTCTATAGTCAGGCACACTGACATTCCGCTCACCAGGCTGAACAGAGAAGGTCACAGTGAGCTGCCTGTCGGGCGCTAGCATCCGCCACATTACGCAAGCACTCAGGTCACTCCAAAGCAAGTACAAGTATGACTCAGTCATAGTACACGCTGGTGTGAACGACCTGAGACGTACCTCACTCGACTACATGAAAAGAGACATAAAGGAGCTCTCCGATCATGTAGCCCAGGCCAGTATGACTCTGACCTTGAGCAGCATCTTACCCTCACCTAGAATGATGCCACAATATAAAGACAAAATGATCGATTTTAATAATTGGCTAAAATGTTGGTGTCATTCAAAGGGGATCCAGTGTCTGTCAGCCTGGGAAGACATGCTTGACAAGCCACGTTGCTTCACAAGGGATGGCTTGCACCTGTCTCCCCTGGGCTTTCGGATACTGGAAAAGGCTCTTGCCACCCCTATAGTGCCTTTTTTAGGCAAGGCTCAAAAGTCAAACCCACCTCCTTATAAAACACTAAGAACAAGAAACTAAGGGTAATGCTGCTAAATGCCAGAAGTCTAAACCTCAAAATGCATGCACTAGAATCTCTCCTCAGTATGGAGAACATCGATATCTGTGCAGTGACAGAAACCTGGTTCAAGGCTCCAGAGAGCACCCCAGCACTACCAGATTATACCTCATACCATGCTTTTCGGCCCCAAAACCCGGACCAAATCACAAAAGGAGGGGGAGTATCTATATTTATCAAGGATACTCACACCTCCAGGTTAGTAGCATTGCACGAAGCATCAGAAATCATCCATGTGCAACTAACAGTGGGCAAAACTCCACTTCAGTTTATAGCATGCTACAGACCACCATCTCAAAATCAGGAATCCCACTCGGCTTTCCTGAAAACACTGGAGAACATGAAGATCTCTCCAAACACCATTATATTGGGTGACTTCAACTACCCTAACATTGACTGGGAGCATTACTCAAGCCCCAACACCCTAGCTCAAAGGTTCATAGAATTCATAAACTCAAATGCTATGGAACAAATGGTCAAAATTCCCACAAGAGGGGAAAACATACTGGACCTGATCATCACCAACATGGGGACCCTATGCTCCACACCAGAGGTACTCCCCTCATTGGTAAGATCAGACCATAAATTAATTTCACTGGATATCCAAAACCTGACCCCACCCCCAGCCCAGAAAACCACAGTGAAGAACTTCTCAAAAGCAAACTTCACACTTCTCAAATCCGAAGTGGAAACCTTCAAGGCCCCAGGATTAGTGGAAATTATGGCCCAAACCACGGAATCCTATATAAACACATTCTATGGACACCTCCAGGAGTGCATGGACCATGCTATCCCAAACAAAACCAAGACCCAAGCGTCCAAAGGCAGGCATCCAGTCTGGTGGACCCCAGCCATAAATAAGTTGTACATCAGAAGGAGGAAGCTACTACATGATAGTGCAAAATCCCTAAAAGGGAAGGCATCTCTGATCAGTACTAGCAAATAATTATGATCCCTCATAAAATCCTCCAAGGCCAGTTTTGAAAGAAAAATTGCAATCACAAGGCCTTCTTTAGCTATGTTAGGAACCTGGGATGCAACTGCCAGGTATGTTCAGAGTTGATTCTAAATGACAAAAAATGCACTGAACCCACAGACATTGCCAACATCCTGGCAGACAGGTTCAGTGCAAACTTCTCCCCCCCCCTTCCCCCCTAATGAACAAATATCTATCCCAGTAGATTGCAGCCTCCCAAACATCTCAGATGTCCAGGTGAAGGCCGCCCTTTCCAAGGCAAAAAACACTGCCTCAATGGGACCAGACGGTGTCCCGGGTTGTGTCCTACACAAACTCCAAGAAGAACTAAACCCACACGTAAAAATGCTGTACAATCTTAGCCTCACTACGGGATATGTACCCAAACAATGGCATACAGCAACAGTGGTCCCGCTCCACAAAGGTGGTGCCTCAACAGACCCTGGTAACTATCGCTCCATAAGCCTGACTAGCCTTATTTGCAAAGCCATGGAGAGGATCATCATGGAACTCATAAACAAAGACATTGGGGACCTACAGACATTGGATCCTACTCAGTTCGGCTTTGTCAAGGGCAGATCCTGCCTCTTGAACCTGGTTGACTTCTTCGAAACAGTCACCAAGGCCATAGATGAAGGGAAGGTAGTCCACACGGCCTATCTGGACCTCACAAAGGCATTTGACACAATACCCCACTCAGGCATCATAGATAAGCTATCCAGCTTAAACATAAACCCCTATGTCACAAGATGGGTGGCTAACTGGTTCAAAGACAGAACCCACAGAGTCAGAATTGCCAGAGTCATGTCTGACTCAAAACCGGTCACAAGTGGTGTCCCACAGGGCTCGGTCTTGGGACCTCTCTTGTTCGGCATTTACTTTTCTGAGGTACAGGCCAGCACGGGAGGACTATGGCTGACTAAGTTTGTGGATGACTGCAAGCTGGGAGCCATTATTGACTCTCCAGCTGACACGAACATCCTTCAAAAAGGTCTCACAGAGACGGATAACTGGTGCCAGAGCCATGGCCTAAAGCTGAATGCCAAGAAGTGTATAGTCATACCCTTTGGCAAAAATAAAGTGCCCACAAACTACCATATAGGTGGAAACCCATTAAATACAGAAGATGTAATTAGGGATCTGGGGACCCAAGTTGATAGCAATCTCTCATTTGACAACCACGTTGCCATAGTGGTTAGAAAGACCTTCTACATAGCCCACCTTATCACTAAAGGATTCACATCCAGATCATCAGGGGAGGTAATAGTGCCCCTCTATTCATCCCTCATCAGACCCATCATAGAATACAATGCCCCTTTTGGGATGTACCTAAACCGCCACCTGCAGCAGCTGGAAAGACCCCAAAAGTACCTCACAAAGAGGATCAAGGGACTCAAGCAGATGCCATGTGCTGCCAGGTTAAAGAAACTCCAACTTTACTCAGTCGCATACCGCCTACTTCGAGGCGATCTATGCCTGACATACAAAGCTATGTCTAACCCAGAATTAATGGACATGCTCCACCTCAGAAAATCCAAATCCCTTAGAACCACATGCTCGAGGGATTTGAACCTCAGCACAGAGCTAAATAGAACATGCTGGAGGGACAGATTCATAACACAGAGGCTCCCTTCACTTTGGAATAGAATACCGATCCATGTTAGGCAGAGCACCTCGCTGACTCTCTTCAAGAGGAATCTTGATGAGTGGATAGGCGATCGTAGATTCACCCCGGGGATTACTTCCGTGTCTCTGCTAGACAGAGGCTCAGTAAACTAACCGTAAATAGGGCATAGCAAACTCAATTCTAAGTAAGGGTGGTGAAAGCCAAACACACTCGGGCTAGGCTTGTAAATGCCTCAGGGCAGATAGCCTAGTATGAACCTATGAACCTATGATCAAACTCATTTTCTGTACTGCTCCATACAAAGATCAAATCATTTATGTATCTACAGTAAAACACATCTTTTTCAAGTAAATGATGCAGCTTCAGATATTTCTGCTCCCATAATGCCATGACCAGGTTTACAAAAACTGGAGCAACCTTGGCTGCCATTGCCACACCTTTTATTTGTCTGTACGTCTGTCCTGAAAAGCTGAAAAAATATTTTCTGAAACCAGTCCCAAAGTCACATATTTGATAAGGAAAACATCTGGGCATCCTGAGAATATCTGGACATTTGAGAGGTATGAATGTGAAATATATGGTCCAAACACAGTACAGAACAGTGTACTTACAGTGCAGAGTATTGTGATATCCCATTCCTGGCATTCTGTACTGAAACTGTGTTCTTCTTTCGGCTTTTCCTGGTTAGGGGTCACCACAGTGGATCACCTGTCTGCTCATGATTGGCAGTGGAGTTTTACAGTGTTGATTTGCCAGCCCAGTGCCCAACCTTCCACAGAAGGCACACACACACACACACACTCATGCCTAGGGCCACTTTAGAGTGTCCAATTCACCTACAGCATGTCTTTGGGGTGTGAGAGGAAAACAGAGCACCTGGAGGAAACCCACGCAACCACAGGGAGGACATGCAGACTCCACACAGAAGACACCCCAGCCAAGAATCAAACCGGAGAACCTCTTGCTGTGAAGTGGCAACGCTAACCGCTGCATCACCGCAGCCGCCCACCGTACTGAAACTGTGTTAATGATCTGTAAAAGGATATAGACTGCCATGTAAAATGATCACTCAGGGGAAGTGTGTGTATTGAACAGAGACACACAGATGAACTGCAGGAATGAACACAGGGAAGGAGGACAGGTGAAGCTCCCTCATGTATAGCAGAGGAAGACATGTCAATGGAAGATGGTTGTAGCAGCAACACCAAGCACATATGTATATGGTGCAGTACGGACTGTACAGTGAAAATGTGTTGTCTGTGACTGTCACACAAAGTGACTTAACAATGGGGAGGATGTCTGTGTGAGATAAGCATCCTTACCTGAATAATGTAGAGGACATCTTTCAGGATCTAACATATAACTGGAGTAGGGTGCATATTGTGAAGCTGTGCAAACTGATATGCCTGAAGGTGAGTGTACTCTCAGCAGAGGTGTCCAGCAAGCTAGCCACAGTTAAAGGATCATGGAAAACATTACAAGAACCAACCACAATCATGGACAATATCAGAATAATACCATCGCTAATCCCATGCCTGTGACATAACATATGTGATGCAGAGTAATAACAGGTGAGCCTGCACACACACACTTGACAACTATTATGATACAGCCACACTCTGTGAGGGAAACCATGCACACTGTCTTGGCACTGTAATATCTGCAGTAGGTGTTAGGAGAGACACTGCTATACCTGAATGCAGCAGTATGGACAATACAGGTTAGTTGTCTTAAGTGCATTACACACACACACACACACACACACACACACACACACACACACACACACACACACACACACACACACACACATATATTACAATCCACACTGTTACAAATGATATACATGTCATTAATGGTGTCAAACACCCATGTATGTTGTGTGTGCATAAGCAGAACAGACACACATGCATCTGGTATAACAACTTTAGTGGTGTTCTGCACCATCAGACAGTCATGTATATTCCACAGAAAGAATAACTAGGTATGGCCAATAAGCTGTGTGACAGTGCACTGTGACAAAGGTGGCACACTTCAGTTTCACATCACTGGAAGATGTGTAGGGGGTACATGAAGAAGGGTGCATTATACACAGTTATTGGTGTGACGAAGGCTGGGAACCATGAGGGTATTATGGTCTCTGATGTGCATGTCTTTCACATACCTAGTACTTGTGTTACATTTAATGGAGTAGTCAGTACTGTGACCACATGCTGGTGGCGGTACCACTTATCATCTACCCCAGGACAGGGGTCACATACCTACTGGTCTGATTATAGGGTGTGATGTCCACATTATACTTGGGTGGTGTGTTGGTTTCCTGATTCAAGAAATCCCTCCATGTTCTTGTCAATGCAGGTGTTGTCATGGCTGTGGCAGCAGTTTTAAGTATATGTTGATACTGTCTGCATTATACTAATATCACAGTTGGGGTCAATGATTGCCCACAATCTGTGGTCCTTCAGGCAGCTGTTTGAACACAGCATGTGTGTTTCATTTGTAATGTCCATCACTTAACTAATGAGCAGGAAAGGGCCTAGCAGACACCCGTGATATACTGACCTGATCACTGGACTTGTGATATTGGTCATGTCATATATTTCAACATAGTGAGATGCCACGTATGTCATACAATAGTCTACCATTTGGTGATATGGCTGTTTATGGCCACATATGACAGTGTTGATTGAATACCTCAGCATGGATATGGTTCAAATGCCTTGACCTGGACCAGTTCCACAAGATGATACTGTTGTCATCATGCAAGCCCTTGATGGCCTCTTTGAGGACATCTATCAGATATAATGGACTTGATGTAGCATTAACAACTCAGACAGGTCTGTTGCACACACCTAGAATATTACTAGCATACATGTAGAAGATAAGCAACGACCAAACTATTGAACAAATGTAGACGAAAAGCCACCAGCTAGATGATAAATATCATTTAATAATGAACAAAACTTGTACAGCTAAAACGTACTTCGAACAAACTTAAAACACCAAATAGAAACACCTAAGAACAAGAATATAATTCAATGTGAGCACTTTCGTTTAAATATTTTAAACTTCTTCAGACAAACAACATCCATTACATCACTTCCTTTTATAACCTTCACAGAAAATTGCGCCAAAATTCAATTCAAAATGGAGCATGCTCAGTAGCCAAAATATGGGAAATAGAATTTCTAAATACAATTCAAGGAATGCATAAACAACAATAATAGAATGCTAATAAAGGCAATACTAATGCATTATATTATATAAAATTTTTAAAAATTAATAATTTAAATCATTCATTTTATATAAATCATGAAATCACAACCTCTCCAACCTTTAACATTTATAAATTATTAAACATTAAATATTAAATAATAAAATGTCACAATTAATATATTTTCTATAATAAATTATCATAAAACATATATTTTATTACTAATAGCTTCCTCCATATATATTCATAATTATTAAAATACTTAAAATCAAATATTAAATTAATCTTGAATTTTATTACGGGTCAATGCTTTTAATTTTAAAATTGGCCCTATATAACTTCTCTCATTTAAACCTGGCATACAATCAGCTTGTAATTTAATTTGCCAGGTAAGTTTTCTTTCTTCTAAAATTAAATTCCACGGGGTTCTTTCTTCTATTTCCACTTGATCTATAACCATATAATTAAAATTATGATTATTGCATTCATTTATATGTTTTGCTAGCGCATTATTTAACTTTTTATTTTTTATAGCATATTCATGCTCACAGATTCTCTGAGTGAATATTCTTTCAGTTTTTCCTACGTAAAAGGAGAAACAAGAATTACAACTTGCAAGGTAAACAACCACTTTAGATTTGCAGTTAAACTTTTTTCTAATATAATACTTCTTATCACGTATAGTGAAACTATCTCCTTCTTGAATTTTAAAGCACCATTTACATGCTCCACATCTATAGTTTCCACTCTTCACTTTTTTAGACATTCCTATATTATTATTAGATTTTAATAAATCTTTAAAACATTTCCCTTTCCTATAAACAATTTTTGGGGATTGACCTATATGATTTCCATATTGGTTATCCCCAAATACGATTTCCCAATTATTATAAAACACTTATTTTAATATTTGATAATCTTGTGAAAAAGTGATAACTAAAGCTTTTGAAAATTCTTCTATTCTAATATTCTTATTTTTACTAGATGTATCTAAACTTATGATAGTCTCCCTATCGTCAAACCTACTTAAATCTACATTATTTGTGGCATCAGTACCAACTTCACTTTTACCTTGCAAAACTGGTTTAAAATGACCATTTTCTCTTTTTTGAATAACTTCTAAAATTAATTTGTTTATTAACCACACTGGATATTCCTTATTAATAAACATTCTCCTTAAATGTTCGCATTCATTTAAAAAATCTGAATATCTTGTAATAATCCGTGCAGCTCTCACTAATTGACCTTTAATTACAGATCTTTTTTTGATGCTCAGGATGTGCACTAGTATAATGAAGGAAGCCATTAGAATATGTTTTTTTCCTATAAATCAAGGAAATATACTCTTTTGCTTCATAATCTTTCATCAAATTAATATCTAAATAATTAATTTTATCCAAATTAATATCCCATGTAAATTTAAAAACGTTTGTGGTTTCATTGATATAATTTAAAAATTCATTTAAAATATCTATATTCTCGCTCCAGACCAGACAAATATCATCCTGAAACCGATGATAGGATTTAATATAAATATTGTATTTACTATTAAATATAAATGTCTGTTCCCAGGCCATCATAACTAAATTTGCATAAGTTCCCCCACATGACAATCCCATGGCGACCCCTTTCTTTTGGATATAATACCGATTATTAAATTTTAAATAATTATTATGTAATACTAATTCAATTAATTCAATTATAAGGTTATTTAAGTCCTGATGAACAGAAGACTTAAACAAAACTTCACTAATCCATTGAAGCCCAATATCATGGGGAATAACTGTATATAGATCACATACGTCTATTGTTACCAAAACATCTTTGGCATAAAACAATATTTGATTCATGTGCTCTAAGAATGTCCAAGAATCCTTACAAATATATTCTTCATTCATCATAACTTTTTTTAATTCGTAATCAACATACTTAGCACATGCAGACGTAATAGAACCTCTCCCATCCACTAGAGGCCGCATGGGGGGATCTTCTATATTTTATGCATGTTCAGATTACCGAAAAACACTGGAATCCTGGGTTTTAGAATATTAAGATAATTAAATAAATTAATATCTATTAATTTATCTAAAAACATATCATTAATCTGTAAAAAAATCTTTCTCTAAGCACAATTCAACTCATTTAAGGATACCTTTTCATAAGTGTCCATATTTAGGATCAACTCCATTTTATTGTTATAAAAATCTACCTCCATAATCACTGCCCCTCCTCCTTTATCTGGTTTCATAACTCTTATATTCCCTTTCTGTAAACATTTTAAAATTTCCAATTCATCTTTACTTGAGTTTGAGGAATAATCTGTTTTTTTATTAATTCTATCTAAATTCCATAACTGATTTTCACACATATTTTCGTACATTAAAAGTTTAGGGTGCAAGGGGGGATTATATATACTTGATATATTAAATTTATGTGATGCATTATACATTGAATCCTGAAACATAAATGAAAAGTTAATCTTTCTTAAAAACAATTTCATATCAATAATAGTTGAAGTAACATCAAATGTATTAGAAGGAACAAATGAAAATCCTCTTGACAATAAATTTGCAACTTCCTGATTAAACTCAATTTGAGTAAAATTATATACTTTAAAGTCACCAGATTTGTTCACAATGACTTGTCGTAACTTGTTATGTAAGCTCTTATTACATTGTTGCATCATCGTTTCATGTCCATTCTCATCAATTTCCGAACCATTATGCATTATGTTCTCCATTTTTTGTCTTTGGGCCTGGCACCTTGAAAACCCGCCGATTGTTGATTACCATAAGGAATTTTATTTTTAAGCCTTTCGGAGCGTCTTAATTCAGGGTATTCATCATCATATACCACATCATTATGTAAATTTCCTTCATATTGGCCTTCTCTTGCAGGGTCAGATCTATAAGCTTGATTTAAGGAATAAGTTTTGGTTTTCTTATTAAATCCACCTGGAGGTCTGGGATATGCTATCCCATTTGCATATTGTTTAATGTCTCTTTCAATTTTTTCTGTTTTAGCATTCTTTAATTTAATAATGTATTGATCAGTACTATTACGTATTCTAATTATGTCATATTGAACTGTATCAAAAGAAACATCTTTTCTAATTATTTTATCAAGTTCATCAAGTTCAGATATCAGATTATCGATTTCTATCTGATTATATTTAATCAGCATGTTCAAAAGATCTTTGCCACATCGATTGAACAACTGCAACAGTTCTATATGCATAGGTGAATTATGAACCAATCCCATAGGGTACCGCCATAAGTGCAACACTTTAGGGATAATATTAAGTCTAATGCACTTGTATGCTAGGGCTTGTATGTCTGACATGGCTTAGTGGTAAATTGCTTTGACTATGGTGTGTAGAGTCCTGGGTTTGAGCCTTGGAGAGACAGATTATTTAAGGCCATGTCCAACCCGGAATTAATGGACATGCTCCACCTCAAAAAATCCAAATCCACCAGAGCCACGAGAGCAAGAGACTTAAACCTCAACACGGATATAAATAGGATATGCTGGAGGGACAGATTCATCACCCAGAGACTCCCTACACTATGGAACAGAATCCCAGTCCATGTGAGGCAGAGCCCCTCACTGACTCTGTTCAAGAGAAATCTTGACGAGTGGATGGGAGATCGTAGGTTTACCCCGGGAATCATCTCTGTATCACTGCTGGACAGAGGCACAGCAAACTAATGGGTATAGTATTCTCATCCCAAGGGGTGGTGAAAGCCACACACACTCTGGCTAGGCTTTTAAATGCCCTAGGGCAGATAGCCTAGTATGAACCTATGAACTCTTTCAAATATGCACTTTCAAGTTGCAATTTCATGCATTTCATTAGTTTAATATCAAAATCATTTAATTTATGATCAATATCATTATTAGCATTATTACCTTCTTTAGGTTGTCCAGAAAAACCAAACGATGATTCCAACCACTCATTTAGCATTGGAACTGATTTTCTCTGTCCATCTCTGTGCGTAAACGATTTTTGCGCACAAAATTCACTACTTTGCCCAAAGTTACTCAACTGCATTCCTTGATTAACAGTAACATCTTTCTCTTTTTCACCATTATCCAAACCTGTGGCTTCCTTCCTGCTCATCTGGTTATTAAAGCAAACTGGGGTGATGTTAAAATCAAACCTAGTCTGTGAAGGTTGCATTGGTGCTTCTTTTCCATGCCTATCCATACAACCATCGTCGTTTGTATTTAGTTTCTCATACAAAATATCCACGCGCTGTGTTAATTTCAAAATCAAAGCTGTTAAATTTCCAATCGACCCTTCGGTGCCTTCAATGGAGTCATCTAGCTGTACGGCTGCTTCGTCTAAGCAAACTGTAGACATGATAAGCAACGGTCAAACTATTGAACAAATGCAGAGGAAAAGCCACCAGCTAGACGATAAATATCATTTAATAACGAACAAAACTTGTACAGCTAAAACGTACTTCGAACAAACTTAAAACACCAAATAGAAACACCTAAGAACAAGAATATAATTCAATGTGAGCGCTTTCGTTTAAATATTTTAAACTTCTTCAGACAAACAACATCCATTACATCACTTCCTTTTATAACCTTCACAGAAAATTGCGCCAAAATTCAATTCAAAATGGAGCATGCTCAGTAGCCAAAAAATGAGAAATAGAATTTCTAAATACAATTCAAGGAATGCATAAACAACAATAATAGAATGCTAATAAAGGCAATACTAATGCATTATATTATATAAAATTTAAAAAAATTAATTATTTAAATCATTCATTTTATATAAATCATGAAATCACAGCCTCTCCAACCTTTATAATTTATAAATTATTAAATATTAAACATTAAATAATAAAATGTCACAATTAATATATTTTCTATAATAAATTATCATATAACATATATTTTATTACTAATAGCTTCCTCCATATATATTCATAATTATTAAAATACTTAAAATCATATATTTGTAAAGATTCTTGGACATTCTTAGAGCACATGAATCAAATATTGTTTGATGCCAAAGATGTTTTGGTAACAATAAACGTATGCGATCTATATACAGTTATTCCCCATGATATTGGGCTTCAATGGATTAGTGAAGTTTTGTTTAAGTCTTTTGTTCCTCAGGACTTAAATAACCTTATAATTGAATTAATTGAATTAGTATTACATAATAATTATTTAAAATTTAATAATCGGTATTATATCCAAAAGAAAGGGGTCACCATGGGATCGTCATGTGGGGGAACGTATGCAAATTTAGTTATGATGGCCTGAGAACAGACATTTATATTTAATAGTAAATACAAT
The DNA here is from genome assembly GCF_019279795.1 of Protopterus annectens. Classification (NCBI taxonomy): domain Eukaryota; kingdom Metazoa; phylum Chordata; order Ceratodontiformes; family Protopteridae; genus Protopterus; species Protopterus annectens. Next base: position 141,423,288 of record NC_056733.1, on the reverse strand, counting down.
ATTTATATTAAATCCTATCATCGGTTTCAGGATGATATTTGTCTGGTCTGGAGCGAGAATATAGATATTTTAAATGAATTTTTAAATTATATCAATGAAACCACAAACTTTTTAAAATTTACGTGGGATATTAATTTGGATAAAATTAATTATTTAGATATTAATTTGATGAAAGATTATGAAGCAAAAGAGTATATTTCCTTGATTTATAGGAAAAAAACATATTCTAATGGCTTCCTTCATTATACTTGTGCACATCCTGAGCATCAAAAAAGATCTGTAATTAAAGGTCAATTAGTGAGAGCTGCGCAAATTATTACAAGATATTCAGATTTTTTAAATGAATGCGAACATTTAAGGAGAATGTTTATTAATAAGGAATATCCAGTGTGGTTAATAAACAAATTAATTTTAGAAGTTATTCAAAAAAGAGAAAATTGTCATTTTAAACCAATTTTGCAAGGTAAAAGTGAAGTTGGTACTGATGCCGCAAATAATGTAGATTTAAGTAGGTTTGACGATAGAGAGACTATCATAAGTTTAGATACATCTAGTAAAAATAAGAATATTAGAATAGAAGAATTTTCAAAAGCTTTAGTTATCACTTTTTCACAAGATTATCAAATATTAAAAGAAGTTTTTTATAATAATTGGGAAATCATATTTGGGGATACCCAATATGGAAATCATATAGGTCAATCCCCAAAAATTGTTTATAGGAAAGGGAAATGTTTTAAAGATTTATTAAAATCTAATAATAATATAGGAATGTCTAAAAAAGTGAAGAGTGGAAACTATAGATGTGGAGCATGTAAATGGTGCTTTAAAATTCAAGAAGGAGACAGTTTCACTATACATGATAAGAAGTATTATATTAGAAAGAAGTTTAACTGTAAATCTAAAGTGGTTGTTTACCTTGCAAGTTGTAATTCTTGTTTCTCCTTTTACGTAGGAAAAACTGAAAGAATATTCACTCAGAGAATCTGTGAGCATGAATATGCTATACAAAAATAAAAAGTTAAATAACGCACTAGCAAAACATATAAATGAATGTAATAATCATAATTTTAATTATATGGTTATAGATCAAGTGGAAATAGAAGAAAGAACCCCGTGGAATTTAATTTTAGAAGAAAGAGAACTTACCTGGCAAATTAAATTACAAGCTGATTGTATGCCAGGTTTAAATAAGAGAAGTTCTATAGGGCCAATTTTAAAATTAAAAGCATTGACCCATAACAAAATTAAAGATTAATTTAATATTTGATTTTAAGTATTTTAATAATTATGAATATATATGGAGGAAGCTATTAGTAATAAAATATATGTTATATGATAATTTATTATAGAAAATATATTAATTATGACATTTTATTATTTAATATTTAATATTTAATAATTTATAAATGTTAAAGGTTGGAGAGGTTGTGATTTCATAATTTATATAAAATGAATGATTTAAATAATTAATTTTTAAAAATGTTATATAATATAATGCATTAGTATTGCCTTTATTAGCATTCTATTATTGTTGTTTATACATTCCTTGAATTGTATTTAGAAATTCTAGTTCCCATTTTTTGGCTACTGAGCATGCTCCATTTTGAATTGAATTTTGGCGCAATTTTCTGTGAAGGTTATAAAAGGAAGTGATGTAATGGATGTTGTTTGTCTGAAGAAGTTTAAAATATTTAAACAAAAGCGCTCACGTTGAATTATATTCTTGTTCTTAGGTGTTTCTATTTGGTGTTTTAAGTTTGTTCGAAGTACGTTTTAGCTGTACAAGTTTTGTTCATTATTAAATGATATTTATCGTCTAGCTGGTGGCTTGTCGTCTACATTCGTTCAATACATGTAGAAGAGGTCCATGATGACATGTCGGTCTACCTCACAGTCAAGGAACGTCAGGATGTTTCCATCCATGCACACACTGGATGCTGTCCCCCCAACTCCGGTGGATGCATGTTAATGTACACCCATGTATGGGAACATAGGCCATGTATAAGATGTGTTTAACTGTTTATTCAAACATATCAAGAAAGTGCATGTGATGAGTCACACCATAGGTGACCTGTGATGTTGTCACAGCCCATTGATTCTGTGTGATGGGCATGGGTGAAGGTAATACAGTGCATACTGCCTATCATGAACTGGTCTAGGGTTTGACATAATCCCCCATGCAGATATCATTGAGAAAATGTCCAAACTAGAGATTAACCCTTATGTAAGTTGATGGGTAACCAAATGGCTCACTGACAGAACACAACATGTGAAAGTTGGTGAAAAAAACTGTACCAGTAGAGCTGTCACCACTGGCAAACCCCAGGGATCTGTGCTTGCCCTTCACTATTTGTACTCTATTTCTTGACAGACTAAAGTATATTGCCTTTGGCTTACAAAGTTCATAGGTTCATATGATGTTACTAGACTATTGATCCAAGGGTCTTTACAAGTCTAGCCATTAAATCCCAATATAATACTAGATGACAGATATCATCTATGCCCAATGTTTTTCTAGCAAGGACTACCCATGTCCAGGAGAGAAGCTGGGGCAATCCCCAGCAAAAATTTACAATTTCTCATCCAGTCATCCAGGTTCTGCTTAAACAGGATCATGGAGGTGCTCTGCTTGATATGGAATGTAAGCCTGTTCCAGAGGAGTGGCAACCTCTGAGAGATGTATCTATCTCTCCAGCAGGTCCTGTTTATGTTGCAGGCTAGATTGAGGTCCCTGGAATGGGTGACTCTAGTCCCATTTGACTTACAGATGTGCAGCATTTCTGTTAGCTTTGGGTCAGAGATAGCCCTGTAAACCAGACATAAGTCACCTCTGAGTAGTCTATATGCTACTGGATACAGTGACAGTGATTGATACAGTACATACCAAAGGTAGCATTATATTCAATAATAGGCCTGATGAGGGACAAGTATAGGTGGAGTTATACCTCTTTTGCTCTTGAGGCAATGCCTTTGCTAATCAGGTGAGTGACGCAGAATGCCTTCCTCACCACAGTAGGGACATGGTGGTCAAAGTTGAGGTCACAATCAACTTGTGTTCCCAGGTTTCTCACTACTGAATTTGTACTGAGGGTATTACTGTTTATTTTATGATCAGCAGGTACATTATTTTTACAGACTGGAATGCTGATGCATTTTTCAGCATTTAGTTTAAGATCATGGCTTTGGCAGCAATGATTAGTCTTTGTAAGCTCCATTTGAAGTACTCTGACATTGCTAAGGGATTCAATGGTAGCACCTAATTTGCAGTCGTCTACAAACCTGGTTAGCCACAGACCCTCCATTTTGGCCAGGACTTCTGCAAAGTATGTGCCAAACAAGAGGGGGGCCTAGGATTGACCCTTGTGGGAGCCCACTGGTGACAGGTCTGCTGGTAGAGGTAAAGTCTCCCACTTTGACTGAGTGTTGTTGATCTGTGAGCCAGTTTGCAACCCACCTGACAACATAGGGGTTGATATTAAAGTGGGTTAGTTTGTCAATGATGCCCAAATGTGGGGAAGTGTCGAAGGTATTGATCAAGTCAATATAGGCTGTGTGCATGGTTTTGCCCTTGTCTATGGCTCTGGTCACATTTTCAAATAAGTCAACCAGGTTTAGAAGGCATGACCTGCCCTTGACAAAACCGAACTTGGATGGATTCAGGGTCTGGAGGTCACCTATATCCTTATTTATGAGGTCCATGATGATTCATTCCATTGCCTTACTGATGAGGCTGGTTAAACTTATAAGTCTATAGTTACCCAAGTCTGTTGCTGAGCCACCCTTGTGGAGGAGGATACCAGGCACTGTTTTCCATTCAGTGGGGGCAAAGCCAGTACTCAGGCTGTGGTTGAATAGCATGCTAATACAGTAGCTAGCTCTTGTTTTAGAACATTACTAATGCAGCCTGGAATGCAATCTGGTCCCATGGAGGCTGTGTTCTTAGCCTTGGAGAGATCATTGATGACTTGCTCTTTGGAAATGCACATATGAGGAGATGATGAAGACATGGTTTGTGGTATGCTTGGGGGGGGGTGACATTTTCACCAAACCAGTCTGCTAGCAGGTTTGCAATTTCTGCAGGGTCAGTGTGTGTGATGTCATCTACAATTAGCTGAGCACACATCTGAGACCTACCTTTTAGGTTGCAGACATAGCTGAAGAAAGCTTTATGGTTATCCTTGGCTATGGTTGCTACATTTTTCTCATAGTTGCTCTTTGAAGATTTTATGAGTTGTCTTATTTGCTTGTTTAGGCTGAGGAGGGTGCTCTTCACTTTTGCATTTGTAGACAGCAGATTATTTTCTTTATTGTTTAATTTGTTAATGATAGATGTCTACCAGGATGGTTTGTTTTTTCTTAAGGATCTTGCTTTAATCATATCTGGTAGATCTGTGTCTATACATTTGTGTAGATATTTATACAGGGCATTAGTGTATACTAAGTATAGCCTCAATGCCATATGTGGAAACTGGAGCTTGGAAGTCAATTATACCTTCCCTTAGGAGGGTATAGTTAGATTTGGTGATTTGTTTAGCTTGTCCTCTCCTTTGTGGAGGTCTGGTGCTGTTGTTACTTCAAAAATGACTAATTTATGGTTGGATTTAACCAGTGTGGACCCTGCACTTTAAGCATTGCATCAGTCACTCATATTGGAGGTGCAAGCCAATACCAGTGGTCTGTAGCTGACCAAGTTTGCAGATGACTGCAAGCTGGGAGCTGTCATAAATTCCCCTAGTGATGTGAACATCCTTCAAGAGGGCCTTACCCAAACTAATGACTGGTGCCAGAAGCATGGCCTCAAACTGAATGCCAAGAAATGCATCATTATTCCCTTTGGGGAAAATGTCATCCCCACTATTTATCACCTTAATAACAATGTACTAAGCATGCAATCAGTTGTGAGGGACTTGGACACCCAGGTTGATAGCAACCTGACTTTTGACCACCGCGTTGCCTACATTGTACGGAAGGCTTTCTACATTGCCCACCTCATAAATAAGGGTATTTCATCCAGGAACAAGGAGGTCATAACATCCCTGTACTCCTCCCTTATCAGACCTATTATTGAGTACAATGACCACTTTGGCATGTACCTTGCCAAGCACATGCAGCAGCTGGAGACACCACAGAGGTTCCTGACCAGGAAAATCCAGGGTCCCATATACATATCCTATACAGATAGGCTAAAAGCCCTGTCCCACTACTCAGTCTCATGTAGACAGCTTTGAGGTGGCCTGTGTCTGGCATACAAGGCCATTTCAGACCCAGCCTTGATGGAGCTGCTGCAGATCCATAAGACAAGCTCCACTTGTGCAACCCACATGCAAGGCCTTAAGTTGGTCTGTGACATTAATAGAATTTGTTAGCCAGATAGATTTGTGCCCCAAAGACTCCCCCATCTGTAGAATAGACTTCCTCTCATGTCAAGCAGAGTACCTCTCTAGTACTCTTTAAGAGGAACCTGGACAACTGGATGGGAAACGGACAATACATACCTGGGATCCCACCTGTGTCCCTGCTGGACAGGGGAAACATATGCTGACTTTGAGGGAACATTGACAAACTTCTTGACAAGGCTTATAAGGGCCTCTGGGCCACTAGCCTAGTATCATCCTGTGAATCGATGAACCTATTGGTGAGGACCATGTCTAGAATATTGGAGCTCTGTGTGGGGTGGTGCACTATTTGTTCCTGGTCATTTGAGTTAACAAAGTCAATGAACTTTTGTGCGAGTAAGTTGGGCTCATATAAGTTTCCCAATTAATGGAAGGATAGTTGAAGTCACCCATGTCTAGGGTGTTAGGTTGCACCTTAATTGCCCCAAGTAGGTCTAAATAAGTTGTGTGGATAACTTGGTTCATGGAAGGGGAGCTGTAACTGATGATGACCTGAAGGGAGGTCTTACCCATGGTTATTTCGACTTGAAGTAGCTCCATACATTTTTCTTGTCTAACCAGTCTAGAGGTGTAATTATCTTTAATGAAGATAGATACTCCACCTCCTTTGGTTCTCACGCAGCAATGTATTTGGATATTATGGAAGATGTGTTTTATCAGCTCTTAGGAGCAAGATTTATAATTTTAATAAGTTATTGTTCAATAAAGTTTGTTTGTTCAATTACAAGAGTGACTGGTATTTGCTGAACATGACAGGAGTGTTTTTTTTTTCTTTTTTCCTTTTTTATTTTCTATTTTTTTGATTGGTAATAAATGCTCCATATGGTTTTAATATGACAATTAACATATGATCCATTAATATTTATTAGATGTATTATGTAAACTTCCAGTATCATGTGATTTTGAAGTTCTTGAGTTGATTGGTCGTTGCAATATTTTTAAATGGTGCACAGATTTTAAATTATGTTTTTTATCTGAAGAAGCATTGTGGAGACAATGCAAAAGTGCTCATAGACAATAAATTATAGTTAATTTTTATTCTGCTGTGTGTATCGTCTCCTGGTTTTGGATATTTTTAATTTCTTGGTTTACGAGGATCCGATTTCATCCCTCTAGTGGTGTTTGTTTCATACTGAAGTTTTTAAATTTCTCTGTGTTTGACATTTTCACTTCAGGAATTTTGTTGTTGTGACCTTGCCTAAAAACACATTATGGGGGAGGCAAGTGCCTTAGCCAACAACCAAAAATCTAGAGGTTCCAGGTGAAGACCAACTCTGGCAAAGCAGTGTGAACTATCCACCATGTCATCCCAGGCTGTCAGGAACTCGATCCCTTTAGAATGACACCAGAAACTAAGCCAATTATTGAAGTAAATATTTGTTTTGTTTATATTGTGGTATCATCCTAGGTGAGGGCAAAATGCAGCTCAAAGCTAGGGACATACCTGCCTGGGTCAGATATTCAATGAGTAAAATCATGCCTGTCTTCATATAGTCCAGAGTGATACATCTCAATTCGTTCACACCAACATGAACTATGACAGAGTCATAACAGTACTTGTTGTTGAGAGACTTGAGTGCATGTGTAATCTGGTGAATCTTTGCACCAGACAGGCAGCTATTGTAACATTCTCCTTGTTTAACCTGGTGAGTGGGGCATCTGTAGTCTCACTATAGAGACACCTATAAGTAAACATTTAGAATACTTGTGCATTGCCTTATGGGCTTATTTGGTGAGACACAGGTGCTAGTGTTTTGATGCATATTGGGTGCTTTGGCTGTTGTGTTAGGTGTAGCATGTTTGTGTTTTGGAGGTCTCTGGTGTTTAGGTAGGTTTCTGGAGAGTACCTCTACATATGAAAGTTTATGTGTTGGGTGCATATTACAAATAGGAGTAGTAGTGTGTGAGCTGACAACCTGTTTAGTTGTGCTGTTCTGGGCATGAGAGAGCAGTCATTCCAGATTCTTGGTGTAGGAGCATCTCACAAATTATACTTGACTGATTTAGTAGTAAGGGGTTGTCAGTGCACATGAGGCAGTTGCTACGCTGCCTCAAAAACATGTCCAACAGGCTGCCAGGAGAAACAGATGGAAATTGACTGTCCATAATGCAAGATTTGAACCTGGTATCTCAGCAGATATGGAGAAAAAGATGGGGGCATCATGCAGGAAACTATTTTATGGTGAATAACCTATGGAGGTACAGTAGAGGTCTATAAAAAGAAGATCTATAAGGTCTAATTTTGATAGGTAAGAGGTAAAATCTGTGTTGGGTGGTTCACTGAACAGCTGACATCTATTCAAGAACTGCTCTGCTAGATAGTTGCCACTTCTAAAGGAAAATACTTCTATTGGCACTTTTGCATTTATATGCACCAATAGTTACCCCCTCTGTGCTGTGGTGCATGATGGTGTACTATGCACAAGTAAGAGCAAAGAAGCTAATACAAAGAAATGAATGAAAAGCTCAAACTGAACCCTGCACTAATAAAATAGCTCAAACTGAACCCTGAACCAGTAACCTTTAATTAGACAATACTACTGTACACTCCTGCCACAAAGGTACAGGGGGGCTTCTCCAAAACAAATGATGTCCTGATTTTTAGTGCTCAGTCTACAAACAGAACTGAATTCAGACAGTCTGAATCTAATCTATATTATGGCCAGCAGAAGTGCAATAGAACAACAGAAAAAAGCAGGATCATTTTTTTTATTCTTGCATATAAATGCAGACATGTGTGTTTCTAATGTTGTGCATCTGAAAAGTGGAATTCCATGGAAATCACAGCATTGACAACAGTCCTGCTATGCACAAACCCAGTGATGCAAGCACTGGGAAAACATGTAGATAACAATATGAACGTTGACCATCAAGTGTCCTCTCTGCTATTGAAAGCCTGTGTTGTGCACATCATAAGTCACACCACCATATTGATATCTTAGGATGGTATGACAACACTGTAGTCAAACCTCATCACAAAACTAATAGAGTATAATGCACTCTTGTACATGTACCTCACCAGACGCATGTAGCATCTGTAGAGACCACAGGGCTTTCTCAGCAAAATTGCACAGGGCCTGCAAACCATACTATGATCTATGTGGACAGATTAACAGCCATGCCACTGTAATCTTTATTCTATAGGATGATGTGACTTCTCCTAGGCCTCCAGGTCAGTCTCTGACCTTGTCCTGGTGGGAGTACTGCATATTCAAAATTCTGATATAGCTGATAACATCAGTGATGTCTATTGAGGAGAATATAATAGTGTCCCACATGCTAGTGTAAAATGCTGTCTGTAATGTCAAGCATGAACTCACTCACACACACACATTCAGTTGACTACAGCGAGAATAGAACCACTATCTAATTACAACGACTACATAACTCAGTACTTTACACAAGCGCCACAGCTCAATTCCAACTTGGAGTGTCTCAGACAACCCTTTATAGCTGATGACATCAACAATGTCTGCTGAGGCAAATATAACAATGTCCCACATGCTGGTGTAAAAAGACCTCTGCAATGTCAAGCATGAGCTTGTGCATACACCCTTGACTGTATTGAGAATAGAATCCCTACCTATCAAAGTACACAGACTACATAACTCAGTAATTTACACAAGCCACAGCATTAGTCTGACTTAGAGTATGTCAGACAACACTTTATAGTTGATGACATCAGGCAGTGTCTGATGAGAAGATGACAGTGTCCCACATGCTGGTGTAAAATGCTCTCTGTAATGTCAAGTATGAGCTTACACACAGCTATGCACATGTGCACACACACACACACACACACACACACACACACACACACACACACACACACACACACACACACACACACACACAGATGACTGCAGTGAGAGCAGCACCCCTACTTATCTAAATACACAGACTACAGGACACAGTACTTTTCGCAAGCACAATGGCACAAGTCTGATATTTACAGGCATGCAGGTGAACTTATAGTAGATGACATCAGCAGGCCATGTGGGAGACAAGAAATTAGGAGGCTTGTATGAAATGGATGTGTAGCCATGTGCAAGTATCAAAATACTGGTAATCCATGGCATTGGAGAAGTAACTATAGGACACACACTTCTGTTCTCCTATCTAGAGGCACACGCACTCACACACACACACACACACACACACACACACACACACACACACACACACACACACACACACACACACACACACACACATACATACAATACAAGTCAAATGCAGTGAGAACAGAACCCCTACCTATTTAACTACACAGACTATAGAACACAGTACATTATGCAAGTACCAGGGTACACAGCTGATTTATACAAAAGTGCAGGTGAACTTATAGTAGGTGACATCAGCAGGCCATGTGGGGGGGGGGGTAAAAAGTTGAAAGACCTGCATAGGCACATAGCTTCATAGGTTCATATGTGGCTACTAGGATGTTTAGAAGCCTAGCTGTGTAAGAACACACATACCCTAACTGAACATGGTTGGATGGTCAGTTTTAGCACAGTGAGTTTGTGACAAGCATCAAATGGCCCTGTCCATTAGGGATATAGGTGCCAGCCCAGAGGTGAATTTTCAATCACCCAACCAGTAGTCACAGTTGTGCTTGAACAGTGTCATTGAAGAGCCCTGCTTCACATGCAATGGAAGACTATTACAGAGGAGTGTGAATCATTGTGGGATATATCTGTGTCTCCAACATGTTCAGTTTATGTCACAGGCTGGGTTGAGAACCCTGAGGCAAATTATACTTGTCCCAATTGAATTGCAGATGTCCATTTTTCAGAAGAGCAGGGTCTGAGACTGCTCTGTTGGGCAGGCATAGGTCACCTCTCAGCAGCCTGTATTATGCAGAGTACAGTGACAGGTATTCAATCTTTCCATGTATGCCATATCTGAAGGCTTGGGAGATTACCAGGCACAACCCTGTGTTTTCTCCAATTGTTGCAAGTGTCTGGTGAGGTACAGACAGATGGAAGCTTTGTACTCCATTACTGGTCTCATAAGGGTAGAGTAAAGCAGTGGTATGACCACCCTCATCTTGGATGTGATGTCCATATATATGAGGGTGCAGTACATAATATGTGTTTCACCACTATGGACACATAGTGATGAAAGTGTAGATTGCTATCAAAATGTGTTCCTAAGTCTCACAACAATGTGTTTGAGCTTGGGGGGTGCTATGTATATGATAATTAGCAGGAGTATTTCATTGGCAGAGGGGACAGTGAGTCATTGTGTGATTTAAGCTCGAATCTGTGAGTCTGGCACCAATCATCAGTCTGTCAGCTTCTTCTGTAATATGTTACCATCATCGGGAGACTCTATATGAGTGCATCCAGTTAACAGTCATCTGCAGACTTGGTAAACCACTGGCCATCTACTGTTGCCTGCACTTCAGGGAGGTAGTTTCTAAACAGTTGAGGGCCCATCACAGATCATTGTGGTATTCCACTGGCAAATAAGCTAGTGGGGGAGGTGCAGTCTCCAACTTTGAAAGTGTGTGTTCTGTTGTTGAGCCAATTGGCTATCCATCAAGTACTGAATGGCTTAATTCTTATTTGGGAGATCTTCACTATGAGACATGAATGATGGATAATGCCAAAGGCCTTGCATAACTCAACATAGGTGGCATGTCCTGTTATCCCTCATCCAGGTATTTTGGGTCAGGATCCAAAAAGTCCATAAGGGTCAATAAGCAAGATCTATCCTTGACATAACCAAAATGAGTAGGGTCAAGTGTGTTGAAGGTCACCTATGTCCCTGTGGATATGGTCCAGGCTGGAATTTTAGAAGTATTGGTCAATAGTTGTAGTTCTGCATGTTACCAGATTGATGTGCATTGCATAGCACACAAAATTTTATATTACATTTTGTAGTGTGGTTGATATATGCCTGGGAAAAGTACTGGGGGCCCCAGGGTTGTAGTCCATACGGGGGGGGGGGTGTCAGCACATTAATGTATTGTAAATATATGACATATAGTTAGATAGGGCCATCAGTTTGTAATGTTTCAACATGTGATTTCATGTCATACAAAGGAAATAGGCAGTAAACAGCAGTACTACAACACAATATATACATTTCCATAGCTCAGTGAGCAGCTGGTTTATGCAACAGTTAGTAAAGTGCATACATTTATGAGATACACATGTTTGCACACTGCTAAGCAACGCACAAGGGCAAGCCACATTGCTAAAGTCTGACAGTACTGAGTGTCTGAAATACACCTGCTACTTAACTGATGTTTTGACTGCACATGTTAATGCAGTGACACATTTGTTTTTGTGGCCAGATGGTACTGAGTTCGAATACAGCTGTATCTAATACTTTTAACTACTTTCGCATTACCGTTGGTGCGCATTGGTGCATGATGTGCACCATCGAGTGATAATGCATTAAAGAAAAGAAATGGGGTAGATAGGACAGTGGTGAAATGGGGAGCAAGCAGGGGGGGGGAAGAAGAAAGGAAAAGAAGGACAGGAATGTGTAGGAGAGAGGTAGGAAAGAACCATAGCTATCCATTTCTTTAACAGTGTAAAGTGAACATATGTGTAAAACATTAACTGAATTTGGACTGCCACCTCTGGAGGGAAAGGTCACCATAACACAATCATGTTGTATAGCCAATTGGACCCAAAAAAGTGTGTCAAGAAGACACGTCCAAAATGGAGAGCTATGTATGGGGCATTTTTTTTTTTTTTTTTTTTTTTGTGGACAGGTGCCCATTTTTTTTTTTTGAGAGAGAGTGGAATGTTGAGGAGGAGGCAGAGGTATGTCTTGGTCAGGTAAGTTGGATAGGTGAAGAAGCAATTGCAGACAGACAAGACAAAGAAGACAAGAGACAGGGAGAGTGTTGGACACAAAATGTTGAGGGACACTATAATTGGGGTGAGGGTGTGGACAACCAGAACCCATGGTCGTCAAGCTGGGTGATAGTGAGAATCAAATCCTCACCCACTGGACTGTCATCACTGTCACCTCAATCTGCTGCTGGCTGGAGTACTTGATGTCTCCTTCTTCTCCTACTACTACTGTGCAAAAGAAGGGATAGCAGCCTGTCCCACTGACATAGACATGCACCAAAAGTGCAGCTCACAACCCTACACACCATCCCTGGCTACTTGATGCGGGTGACAAAATCACCACCTCCACTACTGCTCCTGGAGGGTACCACTGGACCAGCCTGTAGGACAGGACTACCTGAGGGGGCAGGTAGTGCAGGACCAACAAAGATGGTGCTGCTAGATTGGCTCCCAGATGTGCTGGGTAATGGTGCCAAGCCTGTGTGGGGAGACAGGTAGAGCCGGTGGGGTAGGCCTACCCAGCTGTGCTGTTTAGCCTTTTGTGAAGTGGCACACATGGATGGCATGGACACATTTTGACAAAAATAATAAAATAAAACAAAAAATAAAAAATTAAAATAAAATAAAAAAGAGAGAAAAGGGTTTGGCTGAGATAAAAAGAGATATAAAATTAGTACCTTCATATGTGACATACAATGTATTAATACAATTATTTGAGTCTATTATCTTAACCTTTACTGTTAAGACTATCACATCCTAACAGATAAATTTTATTTTTAAGACTACCAGCTCCTTACAGATGCACACTGTACTACAGATTGCAGCCAGGACTTGATGTGCATATATTGCACATATGTGTGTTCCAGTTACACCGATTATAGTTTACAGCACAGCATGTGTGCCACTGGTATAGAGCTTTTACTTTAAACCTTTAAGTTACACATATTGAAGAATTAACAGTATTGTTTAGTTTGGAAATGTGGTGTTTGAACCCACAACCTCTGACTAAAGTCTAATATTGTAATCTTGATTTGTGTTACAAACTAATGCATGCATACTTGCCTTTACAGTTCAGATATGCATTCTCAACTTGATGCAACTCTAAAATACCAAGAAATCTATCTTTAACTTTTAATGCTACAATAACACTACTCTTCTGCTGTATACATACCAAATGCTTCCCTTATCCTTGCCATTTAGCCCCATGGGTCCATGGAAGCTTCTATGGCAGTCCAGATAGCAGAAGTATGCTTACAGGAATATAGTACACAGTATACCCACAGTCATACATTTGATTATACATGTGATAATACATAGATAAATAAATACATAACTGAAACAATACTAGTGCCTCAGCCCTCATACATATAATTAATATCAGCTACACTATGTGAAGTGTTATAAGTGAGAGTAACTATAATGGGAAGTGGAACGACGGTACAAGTGTATGGAATATGCTGTATTCAGACCCAGAACCATGTGTATGGCAGTCCTACATTTATACCTGTTGCCACAAGAAGGTTGAGAAAGCACTTGTCTATGTTGCAGTTCATTGCTATAAACTGCAATGTCACAACAGTAAAACAAAGGATGCACACCCTGTACTAGAACCCAGGACGTGTACACTAGCCCTATTCTTACACCTGCTACCATAGGATAGTTACATGATGTTCCCTATTTTGCTAATCATTCTTAAGGTCTTGCTGTTAACCACAAAGCAATGTCACGTACTGAGTTTGCAAGATGCCTAATAGTATTAATTGAATGTATTTGGGTTCTGTTTTTGGCTGTCTGGGTCCTGTCTGCTTCCTGAGTGGTCCAATTTGAGCACTGCTGCACTTTGGATATACCAGATAAGCACAGCCAAACCTGATATTCATTTCTCTCCATCTCTTGTGCTTACACTAGTGGCACATTGAGCAAACACTGGCCAAAAAAAAAAAATAAAGAAAAGGGTGATCATTGAAATTAGGAAAACCAACCTATGGCATACACACTAAAAAAATGTTAGTAGGCATGAGATATTACTACATAGATCTGGATTTGAACTCTCACTCCAATGCATCTTCAGAACACAGGATCGGTACCTTATCCCTCTTTGGCACACAAACAGCTTTGCAGCAAATAACTTAACTCAATATGCACACAACCAACTACAACAACATGAACAGTGATGTCAAACCATACAAGTATTATTTGCACATTTATTAGTTTTGGATGCAGTGCATCTAAGGATAACACAACTTGCCATGATTATTGTTTGCAAATATACAGCTCTGTCTTACAGTTCTGTGTTTGTTGGCCATTCATTTATCTGAGCAGTAATCTGAGGCAAGCAGTTTGTAAGCCATTTTATATAATTGGCCTTAAAATGTGTGAGGATATTAAGTGGAAATATTATCATATGCAGTTGCCAACAAATGAAGGGCAGGTTGGATGTTAAGGAACACAACCTGTGAGTTGTGTGCTGCTTACTTACATTTCCAGCCTTACATCTAACACTTTGCAGGTATAACCTGACACATCTACTAGAACTAAGGCAGCCTGCAGTGCTGTTGTGTTCTCCTTCTCCCATACACTAATCATTCACTGTTGCAATCCATTAAAACCAAATACTGAGAGAGTGCCTGCATTACTAAACATACCTACATGGATCCAACTTTTTGGAATTCTGCAATTCTAATGACTTCTCACCTCATTTGCATCTTAAACATGCTAATAGCCCTGAATCTACACCATATAAAAAGGCAACCATGTAACTAGGCAAACTGATGGTGAGGAGACTTGTTTATGTGGAGAAGACAGAATATAGGCTATTACTTTAAGATGTATCTGCACAGAGGAGTACTGAACTTCAGAAGTTGTTCTTCTATTTGGTTAGCTATATACTGCATATGCTGGAATGCATTTAAGAAAATTCTGAAGCAGACCATTTTACACTTTTATCTGTATGCATTACTTAGAAGTGTAATGATAGCATGGGCATGTTTGTCTAGCCATTCCAGAGGTACACATGATTACCAATACATGAAAATAGAATGTAGTGTGATAAATATGTACAAATGTTTCAGGGACAGTTCCTCTGATAGATCATTTAGTATTTCAAAGATGTTTTTTAGCAAAATGTGTCATTTTCCTGTTCTTTGGGGGGAGCAAAGGTGAGTAACTGTTATGGCACAAACAAGAATAGACTGTTCTTTTGTGGGTGGAATGAGCAAAGGGGAGTTACTGTTCTGGCACAAACAAGAGTAGACTGTTCTTTTGTAGGTGGGGGGAGCAAAGGTGAGTTACTGTTATGGCACAAAAAATGATATGTTGCTCTTGTTACTCTCCTTGTTTTACATCCTACCTGTTGTTCGTATTTCACATCTGTAGACTGCTGTATGTTTCTACGGGAGTTATTACCAACTGGCTACCTTTTCTGTTTTATCTGGAAACAATTATTCAGTACTTATGTGATACTTATGTGTATTATCCTTCTATCTTGTTGGACACTAGAATTATGCCACCTAGGTGTGCCAATCCATGGCGACCACCCTTCACCGCTGCTGAGAACCAGGTCATCATGGATGCCTTTAGGCAACATTGTGCTTTTCTGCTGGAAAGGGGACAGGGAGATATGCCATGTATGATGCGAATTTGGCAACAGATAGATGCTGGCCTGAATGCTGTGGGTGGCCACAGCAGGACATATGAACAGATGCACCACAGGGCCACTTACATGATTACATCTTCATGGAGGAATGCAGATGCACTGGGTTGTGATTAGATATGTACTGGGGAGGGCCTGCTAGGGAACTACTACTAACACCCAATGAAGATTTCCTGGTCAATGTCAAGGATGCAAACAGCTCACAGGAGAGTGGAGTACAGCATGTCCTGGATTTGTGATTGACAATGTCAGAGACAGCAAGCACATCACAGGAGGAGCTTCCAGGTAGGCTTTGCTGTCTCAAGCATTGAATACTGTTGTATAGTAAAACAGTTGAAATTAATACGTTACTTCTGTTTCACATGTATTTTTATGTGGGGATAACAGATTGGTATATTTATTAGCTTAGGTTTGAGTTGACAGCCATGTCCTTCTTGACAGTCATAGTTAATGGATATATAAAGGAGTAAAAGTATTACCACCTGTGTTACTTTTAATTGTGATGATGTTGTCCTTACCTCTTGCTTAACTTCTTGCAGACCCATACAGCTTGCAGAGAAGACTCCTATCTGCAGATGGTAAGCCAAACATTTTTATGTTAGTACTGATGAGCAATTGAAAGCAATATTTTAGTGTGTGCTGTAGATGTCAGGCCTGTTGTGTGTATTGCTGTACTGTTCATAATAGTGGCTCCATTGTTAGTTTGTTAGTATATATTGGACTGCAGTAGTGTAGGTATTAATTTTGTCCTGTGTTTCTTGCTTTTTATCATAGGTGATCATGACAATGAAAGTGTGGGCCCTCTGCCACCTGTCAGCGTATCAGCAGATTCTGATGATGATGGTGGCAAACTGAGGCACAGTCAGCGGGTGCAGAGGTTGAACCTGATAATAATATTGACATAAAGCCATTCCCTGCAGTTTCATTGAATAAAGCTAGTAGACCTATGCCTACCCATTCCAGTGACACCACAGATATTGGACAAGTGGAGAACGAGGCCATTGATCAAGGAAGTGTGGTTACTGCAGCTTCAGTGCCAATTAAGTCTGTCAGTAGACAAATTGCGGGTGAGGTGGCATGCAGAAGGGTTGATGGGTTGCTCGGAGGGGGCCTCCTGCCCCTACTCCACCTGCTGCAGATATCTCTTCCTGTGCCAGTCAATGCATGTTTAGGGTCATCATGGAGGCACAGGCATGTTTTCATAGGTGCTTCAAACAAACACTCAGGGTTGTAGATGTGGCTCAAACTGACATGTGTGAATGCATCCACCCTATTGCCGATTCCATGGATTAAGTGAATGACATGTTGGAATGTGTGGCTTCTGTCATGGAATTTGCAGTGTCTGTGATGGAACTGGAACATCTGCTGGCAGGAGAATGGCATCCTCATGGGCATAGGCCAGCCACATCATCTGCTGTCAGCCAACATGGCCATGCCCATACACATTCCCATAGTGGCAGTACTTCCACTGCACTGACAGTGAGTGTGCTGTCCACACCCAGACATGGCAGGCCATGGGGTCATGGTCCTGGGTGTTCCTGTGGACCTCATCCGACAGACATCGGTGAAGTTCTGGAAGCAGCAATGTAACTGACAGTGGGCGTAGATGTGCCAGTGCAACTTCTGGCAGTGCCAGTTCTCATGGTTGCGGGGGCAACGATGAACTGCCACCTCTAACATGCATGGCTCACAGCTGTCTCACATACCAAGATGTAGAGCCAGCACAGAGCTTGGCTGTGTCCATGCAGACTCTCACTCACAAATTTCACCTGGAAGACCCTACAGACACAAACACAACAGTTACATGGTTCAGCCATGTAGCTTAAAACTCATTTTAGCTCACTGGCCATTTTTTGGTTTATGCAAATGTATGCTGGCTTCTCTTTCTTACTCACACACACTCACCAATCTTTAGTATATGCCTAGGCCTCCAGCTCCCCCAAACAACACCCTGTGCAAGTGATGATAACTGTGCCATATCCCTGTTTTCTATCTTTTGGATTCAGGGATACATAAGCTTTGTGTATGATGCTCAGGGTACATATCTGAGTTAAAGTGCTCACTATATTTGCATCTGTGGTACTGAACGGTTAATTTTACTTTTGATGTATAGTGGCATTGGAAAGTTACACAACTAATAGCATCAGCATTTGCCAACTTTATTGTGAATGATTTTGTGTGGGTTGTAAAGTTGTAAACTGCAATGTGCATCATTACTTTCTAATCTCTCTTTAATGACTTTCCATTACAAATATATGGTGCTAAACTGTGCCATGCAATGACCATCAATACTTTTGAGGGGTATGACTGTGAATCCTTTTATGCCTGAGGCCTACTATTTAATACTGAACACATATAAGTCACACTAATCTCTGCTGTCACATTGTAAGAGCATTACTGTACCATTCTCCCACCTTTTACATGCTTACAGTACCAATTAGTGTGATACAAGGATATGGCACTCATCTATAATTATTACGCAATATACTCTAGATTCGAGACTTAACTTGTAAATGCAACAGTTGACATGGTTGTAGTTCAGGGCTGACTTTATCAGATGCAAGCAGTACATAGCCAATATGTCGGGAGGTAAAGGCTGTGTGAGTTGTCTGCCCTCAATGTTACTATATATATGTGAATAGGATGAAGGTTCTACGCGCCTAGGTAGTGAATGATTGTGCTATGAGTTGTCTCTTGGCCAATGCAAGAGCATACTGAGCCCGGCTACATATGTCTACACCCGCAGCAGCTGCTGGGTCCCCCTATGACTACCCATCTGTCTGTGGCTGTGGTGACTGTGGCATTGGTGGTGGGATGTGTGCCCCTTTCTCCTTGCTGATCTTGCTGATGCAGCTTCCTCAGGATGATGTTGTGTAGCATGGCACATACTGTGAATATTTCTGTACATGTCTATGGATTGTACTGCAGGGCTCCCCCAGATGTATCTAGGCACTGGAACCATGACTTCAGCAGCCCAACACATGCATTGTATGATATTTCTGGTTTGAACGTGAGTCTCAATATGGTGCTCTTCCGTAGGTGTGTGTGCATTTTTGATGGTTATCATCAGCCATGGTCCCAGTGAATAACCTGCATCCCCCAGTAAATGACCCTCTGGGATATCCCCCCAGCAAACATCTGGTACAGTTGGGAGGTGTGCCAAATATTTGAGACGTGGTAACTACCAGGGTTACCAGCACATGCATTCAGGATAATTTCCTGACATTACACACAACTTGGCAGTTGATAGAGTGGTAGTGGGTGGGTGGTGCCTTCATTTCTATATGTGTGCAATCTATGGTACCCATTACTTCAGGGTAGTGTGCTTCATGGTAGGCTCCCTGCATATTTCTGGCCTTTTCCTTAGATCTGTGGGGAAAATATATGTGGTCACTGGTATGTTGGAGCATAGCATTCAGGAATTGGTGGAGGATCCTAGAGGCTGATTCCTGTGACACCCTGAGCATGTCCTCTGTTGGTCTCTGAAAGGTACCTTTAGCTATAATTCTAAGGTCTACACATACCTTTGTCTCCACTGGGATTATTTCCTCTTGGTTGGCTCTGGGTCTGAGTTGAGGACGGCAGAGGTCACACAGTTCCTGTAGTGTCTCCCTGTCCACCCTATAGTGCTCTACAATTTCCATGTCATGTAGGTAGTGATAGATTCACAGGTGTGTACTAGGCTAATGGCCCTGGAGCCTTTACAAGCCTAGCCTATAGGATTACCCTGGCATCATGCCACCCGACCATATTTCCCAGTGCCTCTGTCGAGTAAAGCCTCCGGAGTGATCCCTGGGGTGAATTTTCTATTTCCCATCCACTCATCAAGATTTCTGTTGAAGAAGGCCAGTGAGGTGCTCTGCTTGACATGAATGGGAAGTCTATACCATAGGATGTTTTGTTGAATGTGGTAATGAGGGTGAGGTTTCTGGACCGTGTGGTGCAGAGGAATTGGGATTTCTTTAGATGTAGCATTTCTAACAGAGCTGGGTCAGACATGGCTTTATAATTCAAGCAGAGATCGCCTCTAAGTAGGTGATATGAGACAGAGAATAGTTGGAGTTTTTTTAGGCTGTCTATATAGGACAAATGTTTAAGGCCTAGGATCCTCTTTATGAGGTACTTTTGCAGCCTCTCCAGTTGTTGCAGGTGTTTAGTGAGGTACATGCCAATTGGGGCATTGCACTCAATGATTGGCCTAATGAGGGAAGAGTAAGAGTAGAGGGTTACAATGACCTCTTTCTTCCTGGATGCAAACCCCTTAGTAATGAGATGTGCCACATAGAAGGACTTTCTGACCACAGTGGCAATGTAGTGGTCAAAAGAGACGTTGCTGTCAACCTGTGTTCCCAGATCTCTTATAACGCCTTCTGTGTTCAGCAGACTGCCGTCGATGTGGTAATTCATGGGAACTGAGTTTTTCCCAAAGGGGATGACGACACATTTTTTGGCATTGAGCTTAAGGCCATGGTACTGACACCAGTCATTGATCTCAGTGAAGCCTTTCTGTAGGATGTCAACATCACTTGGGCAGTTAATAATAGCTCCCAACTTTCAATTGTCTGCAGACTGTGTCAGCCAGAGTCCCTTCATGTTGGCCTGGACTTCAGAGAAGTAGATACCAAACAGGAGAGGACCTAGGACCAAACCTGTGGGAGTCCATTCATGACTGGTCAGCAGTCTAACTTGGAATCAGCTGCTTTCACACTGCAGGTTCTAACTATTAGCCACCGTGCAACCCACCTAGTGACACAGGGGTTGATGCCTAGCTTAGTGAGTTTTTCTATGATTCTTAAGTAGGGAATAGTATCAAAGGCCTTGGCCAGATCAAGGTAGGCTGTATGAACCATCTTGCCTTCATCCACATCTCTGGGGACTGACTCAAAGAAGTTGACCAAGTTGAGCAGGCATGATCTACCTTTCACAATGTGTGGGATTCAGAGTTTGGTGATTCCCTATATCCTTGCTTATTAGGTCCATGATGATGCATTCCATAGCTTTGCATATCAGACTTGTCAGGCTAATGTGGCAATAGTTCCCTGGGTCTGTAGTCACTCCTCCTTTTTGGATAGGGATGACTTTAGCAGTGTGCCATTCGGTAGGGACAAAGCCTGAGGTGAGGTTGTGATTGAACAGGCCACACAGGTGAGGTGCCAGTTCACTCTGTAGTCCATGTGAAACACAGCCAGGGATATTGGCAGGTCCAATAGAAGCTGTATTCTTGGTCTTGGACAGTTCTTCTTTAAGCTATGCAGCAGTAATACTGCGTGCCTGGCAATCTAGTGGTATTGTGACTAGTCCTTTGGGGGAGGGGTAAAGTTGACACTGAATCTGTCGGCCAGTATATTGGCAATATTTGTTGGCTCGGTATAGGAGGTACCATTATGCAGTAGCTCAGAGCAAATCTGGGTATTGCCGTGGAGATTCTTTACATAACTGTAGAAGGCCTTGTGGTTGTCTTTACTATCTGCTGCAATTCTGTTTTCATAGCTAGCTTTAGAGGATTTGATGAGGGATCTCAACTTTTTTTGAGGCTAATAAGGGAGTTTTTCCAGTCTTGGGACTTCACCTTATTCCACATCAGTTTCCTCCTTCTGTTGTAGAGTTTGTTTATGGCAGGAGACCACCAGATTGGCTTCCTTTTTTTAGAGGAGAGCATCTTGGTTCTATTGGGTATGGCGAGATCCATGCATTTGTGTACGTGTTTGTACAGTGTACTGGTGTATGATTTGGCGGTAATGCAACTATTCTCCACTTGCATGGGTGTCGTGAAGTTAGCCACCTCTATTTTTAGGAGCCCAAAGTTAGCTTTGGGGAAGTTTTTCATGGTGGTTACCTTTGTGGGGGGTGGGAGAGATGAGGATTTCCAAGGTGATTAGTTTGTGGTCAGATCTAACCAGGGAGGCGTTGACTATGGGTGTAGAGCAACAGTCGTCCATGTTATAAATGACCAGGTCAAGGATGTTGCTACCTCTAGAGGGGGTAAGAATGAGCCGGTCCAAGGCATTGGAATTAATGATTTCCAGGAAACGTAGAGCAAGTGTATTGGTAGATGAGCAGTTTTCCCAGTTAATGGAGGGGCAGTTGAAGTCGCCCAGAATGAGAGTGTTTGGTTGGACCCTAATATTCTCCAGGGTGCTTAGGAAGATGGAGTGTGAGACTTGGGACATAGTTGGAGACCTATAGCAGGCTACAACCTGAATCGCTGTCTTACCCAATGTTAACTGCACCTGAAGTATCTCAGATGTGTTATGTTGGGCAACCAGTCTGGAGGTGTGAGCATCCTTTATGAATAGAAAAACACCACCGCCTTTGGTCCAAGTTCTCGGTCGAAAGGCCTGGAATGAGTTATGGCCTGGTAGTGCAGGGGTGCTTTCTGCTGCCTTGAACCAGGTCTCTGTTAAGGCACAAATGTCGATGTTCTCCATTTTAAAGAGTGCTTCGAGCAAGTGCATTTTGAGTTTTAGACTTCTAGAGTTTAGAAGCATGACCTTTAGATTGAATTTGTTTGTAGCTGTTATGGTGGTAATTTGGTCTTTGGAACACTATCTAAAAAAGGCACTATAGGGGTGGCAAGAGCCTTGGTCAGTACCCGGAAGCCCAGAGGTAAGACTTGCAGGCCATCTCTGGCAAAGCATCAAGGTCCGTCAATCATGTCATCCCAGGCAGACAGATACCGGATCCCCTTAGAATGACACCAGAAACTTAGCCAATTGTTGAAATCAATCATTTTCTGCCTGTACTGTGGTATCATTCTGGGTGATGGTGGGATGCTGCTCAGGGCTAGGGTTATAGCCCCACCTGGGCTACATAATCTGAGAGTTCCTCCATGTCTCTTTTCATGTAGTCAAGGGAGGTACGTCTCAGGTCATTCACACCCACATGTACAATGACAGTGTCATATTTTACCTGTTGTTGAGGGACCTGAGTGTGTGCATTATGTGGTGGATCCTGGTGCCTGAAAGGCAGCTGCCTGTTACTTTCTCCTTATTCAACCTAGTGAGTGAGACATCAGTGTGCCTCACTATCGAGTCACCTATGACCAGTGTGTTGGGCATGCTGTTTTGCCTTGGGGCTTTGGTTGAGTAGCACACTGTTTAGGAAAGTTATGTGTCTCATGATTAGTGTTGTGTTATGGTGGTCGAGTGCGTTTCTGCCTTGGAGGTCTCTGCTGTTTGGGTAGATTTTATTGAGAACCTTCATGAAGGTGGGTGTGTGGTTTGTGTTTTTATGTGAAGGCAGTGCTGGTCTGTGTTCTGGAAGGCTATATGTTTCATGTGGTGTGGTGTAAGTGCTGACCTTCTCCTCTTGACCAGCTATTCAGGTCTTGGCTGGAGAGTGTGTGGCTTCCAATTTGGATATGTAAGTGCATCTCTCACAAGTCTGATTTTTGGGAGGTAAGAGGAGAGGGTTGTCAGTGTACATGAGGCAGTTGCTACATTGCCTCAGGATGCCCAAGTTCACCAGGTTAATAGGAGAAAGCACAGGGAACTGACCTTTAGACATGCCTGGAGGGCTGGACATTAATAATAAGTACTGGAGCTGTTTCCTTGTAGACTGTTTAGTGCTGGTAGTACTTTTGTATGCTACAGTAATTGCTACAAGAAGTCTGGTAAAGTGCTAGACTAATAAGCTAGAAAAATTGCAGGAGAGGAGAGAACTAGCAGATCTAAGGTAAAAATTGAAGAGCATACTTTGGCACCGCTCAGTCCTGGATGCAGCAAATCTGTATCTGAACTAGACTAGTTACAGGAAAGGCAGGAAGCAAGCGCAAATGTGGGCTTTTAAACCAGAAAGTTGAAAGAGATGGAAAAACTCCCCAAACGGCCAATAAACTGCAATTTCTGGGCCAGAAACCACGTCTCTTGTCATAGATAGGCTACCTAGTGCTTACCACTCCCACTGATAAGCTAAAAGGCTTCCCTCCAACACAGAAAGTCTTGGGGTGCTCAGAAGCTTACAAACAGTCCTGGATACAGCAAATCTTTATCTGGACCAGACTAGTTACAGGAAAGGTGGGAAACAAGTGCAAATGTGGGCTTTTAAACCAGAAGTTGAAAGAGATGGAAAAACTGCCCAATCAGCCAATAAACTACAATTTCTGGACCAGAAACCACTCCTCTTGCAGTAGATAGGCTACCTAGTGCTTACCACTCCCACTGACAAGCTAGAAGGCTTCCCTCCAACACAGAAAGGCTTGGGGGGCTCAGAAGCTTACATACAGTCCTGGATACAGCAAATCTGTATCTTGACTAGACTAGGAACAGGAAAGGTAGGAAACAAGCTTAGAATTTTTTATGTTAAACAGGGCCTGAAAACGCTTCTCCTTCTCTGCCTAAGCCTATTAGCAGCAGTAGCAGCAGCAGCACTGTCTTCAATCTGTAGTGTATACAAATGTAATAAAGTAGCAGCAGCCTCTAACATTCTGTCCATGTAGACTCCTTAACATGGTTGTATTCCAAAAAATTTGGAATTCACAGGAAAAACCAACACGGAGTCTACACAGATTCTTTATAGCTTGTTGGATAGCTCCACCATGTTGGATTGGTTGATTAGCATGCAATTCAGTTGCTTATGCTTTAATTAGTATACCTCAGTGTTTACAGTGTTTGTGCCGGGGTGCACACCTCTACATGGTGCTTATTGTATCCAAAACTATCCACAGCCATGTGCGCATCATGGCACAATCAGCACATGATGAAAAATGACCATGTAAGCTTTATTAAATCCTGGTGATATTTTCCATTCAGCATTGTGGTCCCGCATTATTTTTAGATGAATTTTAGATACACCACTTCAGGTCACTTCGAAAGAATATCCACTATAATAAGAATTACGTTCTCCATAAAACAGCTTGCAGACTGTGTGTATCTGTACTGCCATGGTACTGTTGGCAATCCCTGGGGGTGCAGTAGTGTCATAGGTTCACAGGTAAGTACTAACTTAGCTGCCCTTGCAGGCCTTTTAAAACCTATAAAATTGCTATTCTAGTGTTTGAATTAACTTACCCTGTTTGGTGTTAGATTGGTCTTACCCATACCGTTGTTGATAATTATATATTACCCCTAGTAAGACTAACTGGGATTATACCATAGATAATTTCAGGGGACCTTTGCATGAGATCAAGAGCTTAAGAGTTATCTCTGTCCATTGTTAATACAGATGTTTGTCGTGGGGTAATTTATTTTATTACTCATCCATAGATCCAATATGTGTTTGAATATGGACAGGGATGAGCTTTGTTTTACATTGATGGATAGTCTGTTCCAGAGCAGTGGTGTCACTGCTGAGTTTCCTGCCATCTGGCAATCAACACATTTGTGAATTAGCTCTTTGGTTTGTTTACCTGTTCCACACCACTATATGTGACTATTTGCTAGAAATGTCATTTCTATTCTTTCTGGGCTGCATCGATTGTCTACAGAAATCTGGATTCTAGTCTTCTTGAATAATAAACCCAAAGGTGACAGTAATGGTCGTTGGCACAACAGTGACTATACGTTTCTTGTTGACACTGTTCGGAATGTGTCATTATTCCTCATTGTCATGCTTTTCTCACCAGATCACATACCATAAGAAGAAGAAATAAATCAGGCTCAGGTATTATCCAATTATAATTTGTTTTATTTATTTATGTTTATTAAAATACATAAGTACCCCTGTTGGAGAGGTAAGCTGGGTACTCAAACCGTCTAAACTATCAGACTATTTATTCCCATCTAGTAAGCTTTCATGTATGACACTTTAAATAACTAATAGGTTCATAGGTTCATAGGTGTGTACTAGGCTAATGGCCCTGGAGCCTATATAAGCCTAGCCCAAGAAGATTCCCTGGCATCATGCTGCCCAAAGTTAGTTCCCAGTGCCCCTGTCAATCAAGGCCAGTGAAGTGATCCTGGGATGAACTTCCTATTGCCCATCCACTCGTCAACATTTCTCTTAAAGAGGCCCAATGAAGTACTCTGCTTGACATGAATGGGAAATTTGTTCCAGAGTATAGGAAGTCTCTGGGTTAGGAACCTGTCCCTCTAGTATGTTCTGTTTATTGTGGTAATGAGGTTTAGGTCCCTGGAGTGTGTGGCATGGAGGGATTGGGATTTCTTTAGGTATAGCATATCTAGCAGCTCTGGGTCAGACATGGCTCGAGATTGCCTCTAAGTAGGCGATAAGAGACAGAGTATAGCTGGAGTTTTTTGAGTCTGTCTTTATAGGGCATGTATCTAAGGCCTAAGATCCTCTTAGTGAGGCATTTTTGTGGCCTTTCCAGTTGTTGTAGGTGTCTAGTGAGGTATGTACCAAATGAGGTATTGTATTCTATAATAGGTCTAATGAGGGACGAGTAGAGAGGGATTATGACATCTTTCTTCCTGGATGAGAAACCTTTTGTAATGAGATGTGCCACATAGAAGGACTTTCTGACTACAGTGGCAATGTGGTTATCAAAGGAGAGGTTGCTGTCAACCTGTGTCCACAGGTCTCTTATCACACCTTTGGTGTTTAGTGGACTGCCACCTATGTGGTAGTTCATGGGGACTGAATTTTTCCCAAAGGGAATGACAATGCACTTTTTGGCATTGAGCTTAAGGCCATGGTTCTGGCAGTAGTCATTGGTGTCAGTAAGATCTTTTTATAGAATGTCTACATCAGTTGGAGAATCAATAATGGCTCCCAGTTTGCAATCATCTGCAAACTTGGTCAGCCAGAGTCCCTTTGTGTTGGCTTGAACTTCAGAGAAGTAGATGGCAAACAGGAGAGGAACTAAGACCGATCCCTGTGGGACACACTTGTAGCTGGTCGGTAGTCAGATATGGAGTCTGCTACTTTCACAGTGTGGGTTCTATCACTGAGCCAGTTGGCAACCCATCTTATGACATATGAGTTTATGCCTAGTTTAGTGAGTCTATCTATGATTCCTGAGTGAGGGATGGTGTAAAAAGGCCTTGGCAAGATCTAGGTAGGCTGTGTGAACTACCTTGCCCTCATCCACAGCTCTGGTGATAGACTTGAAGAAGTCTATCAGGTTGAGCAGACATGATCTATCTTTCCCAAACCCAAACTGCGTGGGGTCCAGTGTTTGGAGATTCCCTATGTCCTTATTTATAAGGTCCATGATGATGTGCTCCATAGCCTTACATATCAGACTCGTCAGGCTAATGGGGTGGTAGTTCCCAGGGTCTGTAGTCACTCCCTCTTTGTGGAGTGGTATGACCATAGCAGTGCACCATTCGGTAGGAACAAAGCCTGAAATGAGGATGTAATTGAACAGGGTACTCAGGTGTGGTGCCAGTTCACTTTGTAATTCACGTAAAACACAGCCTGGGATATTAGCAGGTCCCATGGAAGCTGTATTCCTGGCTTTGGACATTGCGGTTTTTACCTGTGTAGCTGTGATAATAGGAACTTGGCAGTTCTCAGGTATTGTGATAGGCCCTTTAGGGGGTGAAAGGGGGGGTAAAGTTCGCACTGAACCTGTCGGCCAATATGTTGGCAATATCAGATGGTTCTGTATATGTATTGCCATTGTGCTGTAACTCAGAGCAGATCTGAGTATTGCCATGTAGATTCTTGACATAACTATAGAATGCCTTGTGGTTGTCTTTAGAATCTTCAGCAATTTTGTTTTCATAGCTAGCTTTAGAGAATTTGATGATGGATCTCAGTTTTTTGCTGAGGTTGACAAGGGAGTTTTTCTGGTCTTGGGACTTCACTTTTTTTGCAACAGTTTTTTTTCCTTCTTTTGTAGAGTTTGTTTATGGTGGGGGACCACCAGATTGGCTTTCTTTTTTGAAGGACAGCATCTTGGTTCTGTTTGGTATGACCCGTTCCATGCACTTGTGTATGTGCTGATACAGTGCATTGGTGTATCAGTCATGCACCTATTTTCCATTTGCATGGGTGTCATGAAGTTAGCCACCTCTGTTTTTAGAAGTCCAAAACTGCCTTTGGAGAAGTTTATTTTACAGTGGTTTCCTTTAGGGAGTGAGAGTGGGATGTGGATATCCATGGTGATTAGCTTGTGGTCAGATCTGACCAGGGAGGAGTTGATTACTGATGTAGAGCAACGGTTGCCCATGTTAGTAATGACCAGGTCAAGGATGTTTCTACACCTGTTGGGGGTAAGAATGAGTTGATCCAGGGTGTTGGAATTAACGAATTCCAGAAAACATTGAGCAAGTCTCAACAATTTTATAATTTATTAGCAACCCAGTAATTAACTACTTAAACCAACCTGAAGCAAGTGGAGCACATCCAATTTTCAAAAAAAAAATGTACCACTTCTCAGTTAATTAAGACTTCTGGATTAGCTATTAACAACCCAGATTTTTATTTATCATTTAATACAACTGTCAACATTTTAAAGGAAATAGTATGATACTAATACAGCATCATACAGAGAAAAAAATAAGAGTTTTGCATGAAAGTGTTTGCATAGGTATTTTAATACCCTAAGCAGATGTCAGATAATTTTTCATCAGGTAAATAGCAAAGGCTAGAGATGTGATGGGAAAGAGAGGGGTAATTGGGAACATGTTTTAGGAATATTATACTTTGTCAGATTAAAAAAAATCCTACAGAGGACTTTATCAGAAATGTTGGAAGAGCAAACAATAGTTCTAAGGAAATGATTCTCTTGAATGGTGGTATATGATCTGAATTATCTAGACATATGGCTTTATTAAGTTTAATGCCATTGCCTGCCAAAAAAGCAATTACTAGAAAATAGAAAGCAAATTCTCAGATTTCTGTAACTGAAGTATTGAACACTATAACAAAGATATACGAACTGAAGTTGAGAAAAAACATTTTCAGGAAGAGAGAAAGATAAAAGTATCAGGTTAGACTGATTCATTGTTAGAGGGTAATGCAAAAACAGTATGTCATACATTGAAATTAAGGAACAAAATTATGTCAGGTGATATATCACTGGTAATGAGAATAAACACAGCAAGTATTACAAAGTTGAAATGAAAATGAGGATAAAACTACTCAAAATGGAGAACTGGAAGAGAACAGGAGAAACTGAGGAAGGATATAAGTGACAATAATTAGAAAAAATAGCAACAGGGCAAAAAGAAAATTAATGCTCAGTGAAGAGAAGTCATCAAGGCAGCACTAAGGGTGAAAATGCAGGTCTGGAAGTATAGAAGCTCATAAAAGGAGCATATTAAGAGATAAAATAGTGGGCTAAGTAAAATCTAGAAGAAAAATGTGCCATGGAAAAAATGGGAATCTTTTATTAGAAGAATCAAGGAAGAAAAGATAAACTAGAAGGGGTAGAAAATAGCAGGATTAAATGTGAAATAGCAAGAGTACAATATTATTGGTGACTTCATTTGGGAAAGTAAGAAAGGTGCTGGCATAGAGATTAAAGGAATGAATGAAGAATGCAGCATAGACTAAAGAAGAAGCATGAAAGAAGAAGAGAAAAAATAAATAAAGGGTTCATCCATAGTATATCTATCTATCTATCTATCTATCTATCTATCTATCTATCTATCTATCTATCTATCTATATATTAAGGACATAGCAGAGAACAAGATAGAGAGTTTAAAGGGAAGAGGAAGGATAGGAGAAGGAGAATGGGGCATGTTATATTGGTCAGAAAATGATGAGGAAGTAAAAACAGGTATAGATGATCTTAAAGGGGAAACCAAATAGGAAAGACAGTTATAAAAATCCACAAAGAAATAGTGAAGCAACCAAGGCACAGAATGTCCTAGTTTAAACACAGTCCAAGGATAAATAAAAGGTAGGTAAAATCCAAGGTAAATTTATTCACTCAGGTAAGGGCTTTCATGATACACATATCACTTCTTCAGACCTTCAGACATATTAAATATATTAAATATATATTTTAATCATTTTTAACTAATTCATTTTTAACTAATGCATTTTATGTTACAATATTTATTACGTATCTATACTTGAAATGTTTTCCAGTATGACTTTGTACATATTGTAGAATGACTGGTTTTACTTTATGTGCTAATTACTTCAAGCATTAATTGGTTTGATTTGATTGGTTTGAATACTGTTTAAATAGAGTTGAGTAGGAAGTGTTTGTTTGAAGGTCTGAAGAAGTGATATGTGTATCATGAAAGCGCTTACCTGAGTGAATAAATTTACCTTGGATTTTACCTACCTTTTATTTATCCTTGGACTGTGTTTAAACTAGGACATTCTGTGCCTTGGTTGCTTCACCATTTCTTTGTGGATTTTTATGACTTTATTGTACCTTGGTGGAGTACTTATCCTAGCTGTTTCCTATCTAGCATTTTCTTGGATTTTTATCTTTTGGTTACAGTTGGGAACAATGGCTGAAGAATGTGTAACTGTAACTGTTGCACCTGAGATAGAACTTGATTATTCTCCAAATGTGGAAACTGGAATACCAAAGAAAGAATCGTATAAACTACATGAACTGCTAAACAAAAAAGGTAATCCTTTGCTATCTAATGAGACTTTTTTGATGGAAATGGTATATAACATGAAGAAATAGACTATGCTGTCTTTTTGAGGGCAACACATAGTCTAGAGGATTGCCTGTACAAGATTAAGAAGCTATATACACAGAGATGTTATTTTGAAGCATGTTTGAAAAATCATGTCATTCCCAGAGGACTTAGAGTCCTGAAAATGCCAAATCAAGGGGAAAGGCAACCTGAGCTGTTAAGTAAATGGCAGCAGCTCAATTTAGAACTGAGCTTTAACTATATTCTCCTATTATTGGAATCCTCTGTTAAAGAAGAGGAAGAAATAAGGGCCAATGTAATTTCTGAACAGGAATCATTATTTGCTTCATATCCACATAAATTAGTGGATGAGAAATGTGCTTTGATAGCTGAATCTGTAGCAGTTTTTGAACGTAGACTGCTACGACAGAAATTTCACAAACTTGAAAGGGACAAAAGGGATTTTAAGGAAGGGCACATCTTTGTATGGCCCAAAAATAGTAATTATGATCATATTAAAGAAGGCACGACCATAAACAATGAGAGGGGGGGCCACGCTAAACAATGCAATGACATCACTATAGAGAGTTTTGAAGAGGAGAGGAGTTTAGGAGTGAGGACTAAATCTAACGCTCCTTCAACTATTAGTGTTCCTTTAGTGATGACTTCAACAGCTCATTTAAATGGTGGAATGGAAGGGAAGCGATGACTGGAATCCACCAAGCAAGTGTCAACAACTTTTGTTCACTTGAGTGAAAAAGTGGAAGAGAGGCAAAGGCTGGAGTCCACCGAGGAAGTGCAACACAAGAAAGCCACATCAGGAATACAAAATGATGGACAAGAAGGTACATCAAAACAGGTTTTTCACATGTTTCCAATAAAAGTGAATACTTCAGAGAGACAATTACAGAGAGGCAGGTCGTACAGCATGAATCGTAACAAAAGGAAAATACCTACAAGCCGTCCAGCCCTGGGTGTATCCAAGAAGGCATGGAGAAAGGAAACACAGTTTTAAATATTTCCTCAAGGAATCTGACTGAACATAAAAGAAATGTATTGGAAAGGGGACTTTCTTTTATTC
The DNA here is from genome assembly GCF_019279795.1 of Protopterus annectens. NCBI lineage: Eukaryota > Metazoa > Chordata > Ceratodontiformes > Protopteridae > Protopterus > Protopterus annectens. The sequence goes on along the minus strand of NC_056733.1, from coordinate 141,391,890 downwards.
CATCACAACGGACTGAGGTAACTGATACCATTTTAGATTTGCACATGTTTGGTAGGAATGTTTTGCTAAAAATGCTTTTTAAAAATCAGGATGGCGAGCCTAAAGATGTTAATGTATATAAGAAATCTAGTTTGTTTATTCCATCCAGCCATCCAGTTATTGATGTTTTTATTAACATTTGTGAAAATGAAATATTTGAAAATGTGAATGGTAAAAACAGAACTAAAACTTTCTCCAATTTTAGCAGGGATGAATGGAATGCTTTAAAACAATTACAGTCTGACAAAAATGTTATCATTAAGCAAGCAGATAAAGGTGGCCCTGTAGTTTTAATGGATAAAATGTATTATGACACAGCGATGTATGAAATGCTACAGGATACCTCTGTATATGAAAATATCAGCCAAGCTGATATGGAGGGGATGTTATCATGATTGTATGGGATACTATATGATTGTTTATTAGATAATACCATCTCAAATGAGCTATACGATTACTTTAAAGTAAAAGAACCTCTAGTGCCTAGCATACATGGTCTGCCGAAAATCCATAAGGATGTATATCAACCTCCTTTAAGACCTATAGTGTCAGGACGTAACTGGTCTACAGAGTCTATCTCCATATATGTTGAGAAGAATTTAAGAATGTTAGTAAATAAAAACAGGAATATTCTAAGAGACTCTAAGCAATTCTTGCAGGACCTATATGTGTTTAATAATGCATATGAAAGACAAGATGGAGATCTTCTATTAGTGACACTAGATGTATGCTTGCTGTTTACTTGTATTCCGAATACAACCGGATTAGAATTATTAAGACAATATTTTCTGGAAGAAGGAACATGTGATGGAAAGAAAATAGATCTAATATGCTTATTAATGGAGTTAGTTTTAACCAATAATGTGTTGAGTTTTGATGGTAAGTTATATAAGCAGAAAGATGGTGTGGCCATGGGAATGGCAAGCGCAAATAGCTATGCCAATCTCATCATGGCCACATGGGAAAACAGGAATGTGCTTACTAATGAAAGATGGCCCCAGATCCAATTTTATAAACGGTTTGTTGATGACCTCTTCCTGTTATGGAGTGGTGATGATGCAACGTTAAAAGAATTCACTACAAAAATTAATAACAGCACTGACTTTCTAAAATTTGAGATGAAATACTCTAGACAGGAAATAGAATTTCTTGATGTAATGATTAGTATGGATGATGTGAATGGGATAACCACCAAGTTGTTTAGGAAGAAATGCCATAGAAATACTTTACTCCATAGAAGCAGTATGCATCCAGGGCATATCTTTAAGAACGTAGTAAAAGGGCAAACCCTTAGGACTTCAAAGCTAACAGCCAGGGATGATGAATGTAAGGAAGAACTAACTAGTCTGAAATGCAGATTTAATGAAAGGGGTTATGCTGATAGTATGACCTCAGGTATACTGGATGCATCTACTTCATGGAGAGATAGTATAGGCAAGCCATATTTTTCAATGCCCAATAATGATAGAACAGGTTATGTTCAACATAAAAATGAATCTGTTAGATTCTCTACTTATTTTACCAGCAATGAGAATATAGTAACCAATGTGATAAAAAAGAACTGGAATATATTAACACAGAACCTAGAAATCAAACAAGTTGTAGGGGAAAATCCAAGTTTTATGTTTAAGAACAGGAAATCTTTGAAAAGGATGTTATGCTATCCACATCATAATAAGGGACAAGATATGGCAGGAGTAAAAGGGATGGTTCTTGTGGTAGATGCAATCAATGCATATACATAAATCATGAGAATGTATTTACACATCCAGACACTAAGTGAATATATGATTTTAGTGTAGCAGCTAACTGTAACACAAACCATGTGGTCTACTTGGCTGTCTGTCAGAAATGCTCTGCATTTTATGTGGGCAAGACTGACAGACAGCTAAGATTTAGAATCAGGGAACACTTATTAAATATTAGGAATGGTGTTGCCACTAATGCGTTAGCCAAACATGTGTCCTCTGAAGGCAATGACCATAATTTTATGTTCTCAGTTATTGAGAGAATTATTCCTAATGAGAGAGGTGGTGATATAAGGAACCATACAGAGACCTCTGAAACTAGGTGGATTATCAGATTAAGAGCTAATAAAGGAAAGGGCCTTAATGATAGAATACCCTTGAAACCAGTTTTGAAGAATAGGAGGTTGTTCAAATGAAATTAAATTATTTTAATGAAAGACATATTAAATATATATTTTAATCATTTTTAACTAATTCATTTTTAACTAATGCATTTTATGTTACAATATTTATTACGTTTCTATACTTGAAATGTTTTCCAGTATGACTTTGTACATATTGTAGAATGACTGGTTTTACTTTAAGTACTAATTACTTCAAGCATTAATTGGTTTGATTTGATTGGTTTGAATACTGTTTAAATAGAGTTGAGTAGGAAGTGTTTGTTTGAAGGTCTGAAGAAGTGATATGTGTATCATGAAAGCGCTTACCTGAGTGAATAAATTTACCTTGGATTTTACCTACCTTTTATTTATCCTTGGACTGTGTTTAAACTAGGACATTCTGTGCCTTGGTTGCTTCACCATTTCTTTGTGGATTTTTATGACTTTATTGTACCTTGGCGGAGTACTTATCCTAGCTGTTTCCTATCTAGCATTTTCTAGGAAAGACAGTTACATTACTGAAGTTTACAAGTTAGCAATGGTAAAACTGAAGAAAATTTAGTCATAATATTTATCTCTAGGAATGGTTGGAGGTAATGGAAGAAGCAAAGACTGTATTAGTGTAAATATTAAAGCACACAAACACACATGCATACACACACTCGCATCACACATGCACACAGACAGAAAGACAAACACAATGTTTCCCAGGAAGTGTTAATGATACTTTTCCAGTGACATTTTTCCTGTCTGTGAGTTAATATAATGAATTCAGCACACTATAATGATAAATAGAAACACATGCTCACACTTTTGAAATTTAATAATAAAGCTCTTTATTTTAAAGTTAAAAGATTCACAGTATAAAATTAACTACGTTAAAAATAAGTACTTGTAAGAGTAAATAAGTATAAAGTTTAAACAAACAGGTGCCATTTCAAGAACCACTGTTTACAGCTATTTTGGACATTTTATTTATTTCCATTTGTTTACTGGGAAAGTCTAACTGGGCCTAAAATAGTCCATTTTCAGTGGAGGCCCGGGGAGAAAAGCTCCACAGTGATACAATGATGCAATGGAACAATATTCATATAAGATACATAATAAGCACAGTACAATGTTCATATAGGATACAACTTAAACATATCATACATCAGGTACATATTGTAGAAGAAAATAGAGGATTAAAAATCCAAAGCTGGAATAAGGATGTACCATAAAAAAGTTAGATAAGAAGATAGAAATGTTTATAGGCTAGGTATTCAGTTGCTTAATGAGACAGAAGATGGAGGAAATGAAGGAGTGTTGGGTAGAGGGGTTAGTTAGGTGATGAGGGTAGTGAGAAAAAGTAAGGGGTAATAAAAGTCTTAACTGTTTAGTGCAGCTAACCAGAGTCAGTGCAGGAGCAAAGCCAGTTTTTATTGAGATGTTCCCTCAGTGGCTGTTTGAATTTGAAAGACTTACAAGTGTCAAGTATATTTTGAGGTAAGTTGTTCCAAGCTTTTGCTAGTTTGTGTGAATACAGAACATCCCCATAGCAATTATTTGACTTAGTGACTTTCAGAAGCAGTTTATTTGATGACCATAATCATCTAATGCAAGTGTAGGGCTGTACAAGGATGCTGATGGATGGACAATTGTCTGGGTGATAAAGGGTAGAATGTGTTAGAACTAGGTGGTTAAAAGTTAAAAGGTTGGGAAGTTCTATCCAGCTGAGTTAGTGTAGAACTTTGCAGTGATGAGTTCATCCACGTCAATTGGAGGCAAATTTGGCTACTTTATAATAGCAGGATTCTAGTTTGTTTAAGTTACATTTTCTTAAGTTAGCAAAAATAGGTGAGGCATATAAGACAATGGATAGAAGATGAGTTCTGCAGATTGCCTGTCTGGTGGAGTCAGTTAGGAAAGGCGTTATTCTATACAGGGATCCAAGTTTGAAATGTACTTTCTTGATAACTTGGACTGTTTATCTGATTTGAGGTCCTTGTCAGTAGTGACCCCTAGAAGTCTTGTATGATCTACTGTTTGGATAATGATATTGTTAGATGAATAAATGGTGAAATTAGTAGGGTCAATTGATTTTTTGCTACAGGAGAAGAGCATTAGTTTTGTTTTAGAAGGGTTAAGAATCAGTTGTGAGTTAGAGAGGAAGTTTTCTATGTCCAGAAAGGATTATTGGGTTGTATTGAGAAGAGCGGGAAGGGATGGAGCAGAGCATATGTGGGAGTAATCATCAGCACACTGAACTATTGTAGCGTGTTGGGTGGCTGTACAGTGACTATTTGTGAAAATGGTAAAGAGTAGAGGACCAAGAATAAATCCCTAGGGTACACCGACAGAAATGGGTAAAGGAAGTGAAAGTTCATGTTGCCATTTAACTGTCTGTTAATGGTTAGTTAGATAACAAATGAACCAGTTAAGGGCTGAATGAATGAGGTTAAGGGAGGCTAAATCATTAATAAGCTGTTAGTGGGAAACTGAAGCAAAGGCTTTACAAAGGTCGCAAAATATTGAGGAGGTGAGCAAACCATTGTTCCTGTGTTGGTTGATTGAGTTAATGAAACTAATTAGGGCTGTTGTACTATGTTTAGGTTGGGAACCATGTTGGTTTGGGGATATAAGGTTGTTTTCCAGTATTTTTGCTATTGGGAAGAGGATGAAAATGTGTCTATAGTTAGAAAAGTCAGTGGGGATACCCGGTTTATGAAGGAACCACTAACTGTATTCTCTAAAGCCTCTAATATTTAACCAAATTTAGCATTTATAGGAAACTTACAGGCACTGGATTCCGGACATAAGTTCTCGGTCTAAAAAAGGTCTTTGTGGATACAGAAATCAAAGTCTAACTGCTGCTCAGCAGTTGCTTTCTGAACTTCAGCTCCATATTCTGTATTTCCTATTAAGTTTAGATTTAAAATGAAGGCTTCCTGTTTGCAACTCACTTAACTCTGGAGAGATAGTGCACATTGCTTATGGTAATTGTTGATAAATTATCTGAAAATGTTTGAAAGCAACTTTGTTATAAAATTACTGAAATAGACAGACACATTTCTTTGCAGCTCTGTGGCATGTTTTACCAGAAAGCTAGCTAACTGTACTATATGTTTCATTGGAAGGGCAACTAAATCAGTTGCATGTTTTACTGGAGAGACAATTGTATTCTGTATGGCATTTTATTTATTTTTCTTCTGAACACAAACATTCATGCTATAACTCATACAGCTTTTCTGCACTTGACATTTGTACTGCATCTTTATTATGACATAACTGTGCATTTTATATATCCTGTTGTACTATTACACATGGAAAAGAGATGTTAGAGCCTTAAGATTATTTCATTAATTAATATGGATGAACGGTCCACCCAAAATATTAGCCAAGAGATTGAATGGAATATCAGAATATCACCAAAGCAAATGCAGGAAGATCAGGTGGTGTTTGGGATTAATAAAGAGATGTGTTTCATCTGACTTCCGGTGGTAAGTCTTACCCTGTATGAAAAGGAAGGCAAGGTTCAGAAACAGTCAAACAAGAATTGCATTATTTGATGTCAGAAATTTTTTTGACTCATTAAAATTTTAGACTCTAACAGAATAGGAGGTTTGAGGGGAATTTCATACCTGCTTAATACAGCTATATATAGAGATCTAATGGAAAGAATATTCATGAATAGGAAATGAGTGTACACTATTGAAATTGAAATAAAAAATTATACTAGGCAGGTGTGCCCATTCTCACTTAACCTTTGCCGTATAATAAGAATTTCTTAGAAAATGAGGTGACTGAGACACTGGAGAATAATAGGAAGCAGTAAGTGGGATATGCTAATCTCTTGCTATTTGCAGATTATTGCATACTTCCGGCTGATGACTCCATCATGGCAGCAGGAGCAGCAGCAGCAGCCATAATTATGCAAACATCTGCGATATTTAATCAGGAAGCAGGGCTACAATGTAACCTTAAGAAGACGATAATGCTGTTGCTAGAGAAGATGCTGGAACACAGTGATATGGAGACAGTTCTAGGGATGCCAGAAAAACCTGGGGTAAAATTTATGGGGTTAGATATTTGGGAAACTGTTAAAAAAAGCAGAGATAAGAATTATAACAAAATGGAGAGAGAGGCCCTGAGAAAATGTAAGGGAAGGCCACATCACTGATAAAAAAATAAACATACTCAAGATGATTAGTCCAACTATATACATTTAAATATGAGAGAAAAGTTGGTCAAGTATAATCAAGATATACATAACAGATATATTTAATGTAAGAAGAAAGAGAGAGAGAGAGATACTGGGGGAAAACTCAAAAACATGCCAGGGAAGGAAGACTGGGAAACCTGTATCCCTTACAAATACACCAAGTGTTATGCAGTCACCTAGTGATTGAGGAATCCAAATAATCACCTTGTGGAATATAATAAGTGAGGGAGAAAAACAAGAAGAAGAAAAGATCAAAAGAAAAGACAAAGTGAAAGACTAGCAGTTAAGTAAAAGATGGACTGAACCAAATGGGCGTGAAGTGAGTATTAGAAGAAATAAAAGACTAAATGATAAGAAATGAAAAAGAGAAGAATGGGAAGACAGAAAGTGGGGAGAGGAGAGAGATTATGACAAGTAGAATTACTCAGCATGGAATAAGTGCTGCAAATAAATCAAAATAAGGACCTAATAGTTACAGACAAAGATGGATGTAGAGAAATTTAGGGTCAGGTGGCAGTAAGATAACAGAAAATCATCAGAGTCGAAAGGGTGTTGAACAGGGGTTCATCAAAATAAAAGAAGAGGTACTGGAAAGAACAAAAGAGATGCGTATGCAGAAATGGGCAGAGTATAGGGAAAGGGAAGAAGAGGACTGATATATGAATAAGAGGAAGAGAAAATGAAGCTTAGTACACGTTGTTGGGAGAACAAAGGATGGTGCGTAGTGATGAGTAGGGAGAAGAAGCCTGGAGGATAGTTAATGAAAACAAAATACTAGTGAAGAGAAAGGGCAGCTAGTCAAGAATGTAGTATAGATGGTACCTAGGATGAATGGATAAATGCAAAACAGTATTCAGAAAATTACAAGTACTGGAAGTATTGCACAGAGAAAGCAAAGCTGATAATTATCATTTGAGCATTTAGATAAGTGAAATAATTGTGGAAGATGGAAGTGAAAAAAATCAAAGGAAATCGGAGAGAGTTTCAGAAGGGGTGGGAGTTGTATGTACTAGAATTATGTTAACAATGAGGAAAATTAAGCAAAAATAGAAAAGGTATATAGCAATAATTTGTTGAGGGGTAATAGCCTAGGTGGCTTGTTATTGGGTAGGCAAGGTTGAACCACACAAAATGGGACCCAATAATAAATAATGCTAAACCACTAAGAAAATTAATGAAGAAAATAAAACTTACAAAATGGCGGGGGGGGGGGTACTGATGAAATGGAAGGAGAAGGGAAAAGATACAGAATCAGAGATACTCCTGCAATTGAGATTGGAAATGTTGGAGAGAAAGGGAAAGGATGGAAATGAAAGGGAAACAAGAAGCAAGGGTATAGGGAAACAAAATATAAGGGAAACAAGTTCAACAGAGAGACACCAATACAGAGGGAATGAGAAAGTATACAGGGCATTAGTGGAATAGCTATAAGACAGTCACTGGTTTAAGTCTGGTAAGCTCAGATACTCTGTTATCTCCTATATATTCATTAGTGTTGTGTATTTTTCTTTTCTTTTTACAGAGGAATTCATAATGGCATTAGAAGTCTGCACAAATTCGAAGTGACCTTAAAGGTCTTCACAGCTCTGGCCTTATGTCCTGTCTTTCCTCAGTACATGTCCTATAGGTGTTGCTGACTTATTTTAACACCAGTCACCAACCTCTACAGTTTTGCCTTTTCCTTGGACATTAGTACATAGACTGCCATCCTAACTATGAAACATAGAGAGTGGCATTGTATTCAAACTCAGTTTTAGATTCACTGTATGAGAATGAGAATGTTGCTGTCTGTCATGATATGGCACTCCATGCAGGATGAACTTTTTACCTTGTTTTCACTGAGTGTTGGAATTGACAAACCTGCATTGGATTAAGCAGTAATCAGAAAATGAATACATTATTTTTATTGCATACTATTTCTTCTTGGTAAGTACTCCACCAATTCCTGGATGCAATTCAAACACATGCCAGTGAGCACATTTATTTACCCCACACCTCTGAGGAGATGGTCAACAATATTCATCTCTTCCACCATGTAGCATACTACCCTGAGGTAATGGGTGCCATAGACTGCACTCACATCCACATCAAAGCACCACCTGGTGATGAGGGTAGGGTCTACGTCAACCGCAAGGGGTATCACTCCATCAACTACCAGGTCATGTGCAATGCCCAGGGCATTATCATGAATGTGTGTGCTGGCAGCCCTGGCAGCTATCATGACTCCCACATCTGGCATGCCTCACAGCTGTACCAGACATTTGCCAGGAGGGGACATCCCATATGGCCATCTACTGGGGGATGCTGGCTATGCACAACAACCATGGATGATGACATCCATCAGAAATGCACACACACCTACTGAAGAATGCCATAATGAGGCACATGCACAAACTAGAAACATCATAGAGCATGTGTTTGGGCTGCTCAAGTCATGATTCCACTGCCTTGATATATCTGGTGGAGGCTGCAGTACTCTTCAGCGACATGTGCATACATGTTCACTATATGTGCCATGCTACACAATATGATCCTGCAGACACAGCCACAGCAGGAACATCACAGGGAAGAGATACACAGCACCCCACCAGTGCCAATGTCCCCACAGCCACAGGGGACTTGAAGGAGGAATGCCCCGAGCCTATCCCTGTAGGCAGATGTAGGCATGCCAAGTATGCCCTGGCCTTGGCAAAGAGGCAACACGTAGCACATGCACTGACAACCTAGGGACCTAGGGACTGACACCTCACTTTGACTTAGATACATAGTAAAAAGGATGCCAGCCACACCACACAACCTGTACCTTACTATGTATTGGCTGTGTATGGCATGAATCAGACAGAAACAGCCCTGAAGCACTGTTGTCTCAACCGCTGATGGCACAAGGTAAGTCACTCTTCTTTATAAGAAATTAATGGGGTAGTAAACTATGGTAGCATATGTATGGACCTGCTGCATGTATGCAAGGGAATAGAGTGGGCTACAGGGATAGCTGCAGACAACTGACAGCTGTGTGGGACAACAGGAACTCTCCGTCCAATACTGACCAACCTTTAATATGCTGTAGGCCCCAAGCCAGCTAAACCCAATGCACTATGTGAGGGAATGGCATACAGCGGGGTCACAGGACAGATGCTTGACTGTCAATGCTAGAGTCCCCTACCCTCCAACACAGCCATATCTCCATACAACTGTAGTTACAGTATGTTTGCAAGGTAATAGCAGCAGACCACACAATCCCTGGGCTGTCCCAATCAACCTGGTGACATGTACCAATTCCCCAATATGCAGGGTTCAAAGTGCTATGTTTGTCTGTGGTTAATAGTGTCAGGAAGTAAACTACACTGTCTGGTGGCTGTTGTGGCTGAGTGGGTAAGTACATTACCATAGCTGATGGGGTACGTGGTTCAAAACTGGCTGCACCTACTGTTTTTCATGTGAGATACACCTATGGTAGGAGTTCTACAGACTGCCCATATGGCAATATTTCTTACTGCAAGAAAGCTGGATAAAGACAGCCACAGTGGAGGGACAGGAGGCCATTGATATAGACAGTACACAGGCCTCAGTAACCTAGACAGTGGCTAGTAGAACAGCAGGTTGTAACAAGTCAGTGTAGCAGCAGGATATAAAGGCTGTCATGAAACTATGTCAGTACTTATAAAAAGTCAGTGGGCACCATCCATATCCCACAAATCTAGAGTTTAACAAAATGTCCATGGTTTTAGCTCATATATCTGTTCTGTTTGTCATAACATTTGCCGTTTTCTGGCAGACTACTGGCAAATGACTAAAGGTTGCTGTGAGAAACTAATAACAGACAGGTGAGATGCAGACTTCATACCCATTGGAAAATACATGCTAATACAAAATCATTCCACCAACTGTCTATATTTGTAAGAGCAATATTAAAATCCTGTTCCTATGTTTGGGCCTATGTCCCATTGTTATATATGACCCCGTCCACATTAATGGTTGTAAGAGTATGAGAGGTTTGTGCAACATATAGCCTTATAATAACAGTACAAGACAAAACATATGAGGACCAGAGCAGATGTATGGGGCACTATGCTGGACAACCTGCAACACAGGTGCAGTCAGAGGTGTGAAGTTCACAACCCTGTGTGTGCTGTTACATCTCTTACCACAGTTACAGCATATCTATACCTACATAGAGCAGCAACTGTGGACAAAGCCAGGAACTGGAGCAGGGCAGGACAAAGGCCCCATATAAGAGGAAGGAGGAACTACTGGCCAGACTAATGTAGAAAGTGAAGAATGCAACAGTTCATGTAGTAGCATATGTTCCCTGCAGTGCATGGTGTTGGTAACCCAAATGTCTATCAGTATTTCCTCACATCAGTCTATAATGATCTGCCAGTGACTTACCAAGAAATCACAGTGCTATGTAAAATGTAGTAGACATATGAAGCAAAACTCTGTTCAGTCCAATACATGCTGTACACACCTAACATATCGGTCAGATATTACAGACAGCACACAGCCAGGAAATCCCTCAGGCAGTATATCAGGGAGGTGCTATACTGTTTTACCAGGTATATCAGACAATTGGCTGTAGCACAAACAATCCTGGACTGGAGTACAGGTATTTCTGGCCTGAAGTCCCATTGTAATTAATGATGGTCATACTGGGCATGCTCCTACACTTAGCTAATTTCGGCCCATGTCTGAACCCACATCTGGCTATAGAACTGTGATGTCCATAGATCTTTGTACATACAGAGAGCTATGTATACCTCAGCTGTCTCTTCCTATCCCCATCAGACATAATTACCCTTATCTATCTGTATGTGGCACTTATAAGATGCCTATAGAGAGGTGGGCAGAGGGGGTATATATATATATATATATATATATATATATATATATATATATAGAGAGAGAGAGAGAGAGAGGCATAGTGTGATGTAACACTGCAGCCACTCGTACACCAAATGTAACCAGTGGTGTGTGCAAATAGCATGGTGAGCAGTAATGTGTAATAGTAGGTAGGTAGGTAGGGGTTCTAATCTCACATTAGCCACCTTGTGTGTGTATGTGTGTGTGTGTGTGTCTGTGTATATATTCCACATACAGCAGAATGCACATGCCCAACAGGCCTATGTCTGTGCAATAGTCACTCATTTTATGGCCCTGTAATTGGTGTACTCCACAACAGTGCCCTCCCTGTCAGCAGCTACTGATGTTATCCCTCACCAACAGCAGTGGCAGACACTATCCAAATGCATAATTTCTGTGGTGCATGCGATAACTATATAGCATTATAGTGTATACAGCTAAATATGCAGTGGTTCTAATCCCAGCAATGGCAACTCAGTGTGTGTGTATAAATATATTCCCTTGCAGCTGTGTGTAATTCCTACTTATGTATGTGGAATACTGATACATTTTAAAGCCTGTGCCTACCTATGAACCCCCCCCCCCATTGGCCTACTTTACAGGGCCTGCTAATGACATCAACCTTAGATGCACTGATAGACACTCTCTAGGCACATAAGCTCTGTGGTGCATGGATTAAGTTTGTTGTAATATAGTACATGCAGCTATTTAGTTAGGTGTTCTAATCTCACAACGGGCAAGTGTATGTGTGTGAGGCATACTCTCTGTACCAGTATGGCCACCTTGAGTGTGCGATGGTTATACTATTTTGAGGGCTTCGTCCACCCTGTTAATCCCCTCATTGGATTACTTTACAGGGACATTACCTCTGTATAGTGCTCAATCGGTACAACAATAATGTAGTACCATGGTCCATTTGCTATGTACCTATCCAGACATCTGCAGCAACTGGAAAGGCCATAGTTGTTGTTGTTGTTTGTCTTTCGGCTTTTTCCCGGTAAGGGGTCGCCACAGCGGAACTCCGGTCCGCTAATGATTGGCAGTAGATTTTTACGAAACGCCGAGGTGCCAGCTCAATGCCCAACCTTCAACAAAGGCACACCCATTTACACACGCATGTCTTTTGAATGCTACCCAACTGTGGGGAGGACATGCAGAATCCACACAGAAGGCACTCCCAAGCCATGCTGAGAATCAAATGGGAGAACCTATTGCTGTGAGGTAACAACGCTACCGCCGTACCACCACGGCATAAGAACTGGAAAGGCCATAGTAATACTCAAAAAGGTAATCCATGGCCTCCAACACCTGGTCCATATAGACAGCCTAAAATCAGTAGTGCCTCACTCATTATTGGAAAGGTTGTCCACAGGTGGTCTGTGGCATGCCTAGATTGCAATGTTGTGTCCAGCATTTCAACATTTGGCCCATATATGTGAGTGTAACCCTTCACCCATTACAAGCAAGACAGGCCTGAATCTGATATGTGACATCAACAAAACCTGCTGGAGAGACAGGTTTGTCTCCACCAGGCTGCTCTGCCATGGAAATGCTCTTCCCAGACATGTCAAACAGAGTATCATGCAGACCCTCATCAAATGCATCTGTGATAAGTGGACAGGAAATCAAAAATATGTCCCAGGGTCACATCTGTGTCCCTCACTGACAGGGGCAACAGGTACTGATCGATGATTCTGTCAGGGATGAAGTAATGGCTAGGCTTGTAGGGGACCCAGGGCCATTACCCTACTAACCTTCTATGATCCTATGAACCTGTGATCCTATGGAACTCCCAGGTGACATGTATCAGGCGTAGCATGCTGTGTCAAGGGGTATGCATGTAAGATTATGCTGTCTGCCCTCATTGTCCCTCACATACTGTTCTACACATACACACTTAGGTAACCATGCACATATACAGCCATACTTTGGCAATGGCATATATCTGAGTTGCCACTATGCCATCCTGAGCTGCTGTATTGGCAGCAGTTCCCCACAGCATAGACACATAGACACATGGAACAGAAACAGAATAAGGTCTGGGAGACAACAGTCAGTCAGCAATACTAACAGCAATAGAGCATCATGGCACAAAGGTGCATACACTTTGATGTGTAACATAACAATTGCCAGCAGACAGCACCTTACAGGGCATAACACTACTGCACTACAAACTGCCATTGTGTACTACATTCACCCTGTACATCATCATATTAGCATATCTCTGCATCAATGGTATGGATGATGCGGATGTGGCACAAGTATCATCAAATTCACAGGGTGTGGTGTGGGATTGCCAAAGGCCTAGGCTGTACCACACAGTTGACATTGTGTGTGTCTGGAGGAGTGCTTGTCAGCTGGACCATGGAAAAGAGCTGTGTGTGTCTGGTGGTGACCTGCATGTGACAGTGATGTGTGAGTGTGTGCATGTACACAGTCAAGCCATGTGCCAGCCCTACATGAGGGTATGTTGGACAGTTGTGGACTGCACATGACAGAATGTACAGTTCATCACCTCCGGCCATGAACACAAGAACTGGTTCCATCAGGAGTGGCACTGGCACCACCATGCCCAGGGCCAGATGTGGTACTACTTGCTGATGGTGACTAATGACCACATGCCCATGACCTGTCATGTTGTGGTTTGGACAGCACCCTCCCTTTAGTAGTGCTGGTGGTACTGCCACTAGGGAAGTGTAACTGTGCATGGTCACATGAGTTGTCAGCTGATGTTACTGACCTACGTCCATGTGTCCGACCCCCTACTCCCACCACATTTGCAAGCACAGACATTGCACTGTTAAGGACTGACAATGTCTCACCCTACCGACTGTCCACTACATCAGTGAAATGACATAAGGCATCAACAATGCCATGGATGGAGTCATGCATGCTGGGCAGAGTGGCATCCATGATCCTGACCATCCATCTGGTGTACCATTCACAATGTGTCTGTGCCTCCATGACGACCAAAACATGCATCAGGTGACACGTGCTGCTGGATGTGCAGCACTCCTTCTTTGAGGTGAAAATATACTAGACCTGATCATCACAAACATGGGGACAAAATGCTCCACACCGGAAGTATATCCCTCATTGGTGAGATCAGACCATAAACTAATCTCACTGGAGATCCACATCCCGCCCCACCCCCAACAAAAAAGACGACAGTGAAGAACTTCTCAAAAGCCAACTTCACACTTCTTAAGACTGGTGTGGTATCCTTCAAGGCCCCTGAGCCATTGGAAACCACAACCCACGCTGCTGAATCCCTTACAAATGCTTTCTACGAGCACCTCCAGGATTGCATGGATCAAGCAATCCCAAATAAAATCAAGACCCTTTCCACCAAAGGCAAGCGCCCGATCTGGTGGACCCCAGCCATAAACAAACTTTACAACAAGAGGAGAAAGCTACTACAAGATAGGGCAAAATCCCTAAAAGGGAAGACATCTCTGATCAATACTAGTAAAAAGCTACGATCACTCATAAAATCATCCAAGGCCAACTTTGAGAGAAAAATCGCCAAGGACTCAAAAGACAATCATAAGGCCTTCTTTAGCTATGTTAGAAATCTGGGTGGAAACTCCCAGATATGCTCAGAATTAGTCCAAAATGATACAAAACTCACTGAACCCACAGACATTGCAAACATACTGGCAGACAGGTTCAGTGAAAATTTCTCCCCTCCCCAAAAGGAGAAATATCTATCCCAGCAGAGTGTAGCCTCCCAATCATCTCAAATGCCCAGGTGAGAGCTGCTCTCTCTAAAGCTAAAAACACAGCATCAATGGGACCAGATGGTGTCCCCGGCTGTGTGCTACACGAACTCAATGAGGAACTAAACCCACACATAAGGCTGCTGTTTAATCTTTGCCTTACCACAGGATATGTACCCAAAGAATGGCGTATGGCAACTGTGGTCCCACTCCACAAAGGCAGTGCTTCTACGGACCCTGGTAATTACTGCCCCATAAGCTTAACAAGCCTGGTCTGCAAAGCTATGAAGAGGATCATAATGGAACTCATAAATAAAGACATAGGGGACCTACAGACATTGGATCCTACCCAATACGGCTTTGTCAAGGGCAGATCATGCCTCTTGAACTTGGTCGACTTTTTTGAAACAGTCACCAAGGCCATTGATGAGGGTAAGGCAGTTCACACAGCCTACCTTGACCTTGCAAAAGCTTTCGACACAATACTCCACTCGGGTATCATAGAAAAGCTCACCAGCTTAAATGTAAACCCATATGTCACAAGATGGGTTGCAAACTGGCTCAAGGACAGAACCCACAGGGTTAGAGTTGCTGGTGCCATGTCAGACTCCAAGCTGGTCACAAGTGGTGTCCCACAGGGCTCAGTCCTGGGCCCCCTCTTGTTCGGCATCTACTTTTCAGAAGTGCAGGCAAACATAGGAGGATTGTGGCTGACAAAGTTTGCAGATGACTGCAAACTGGGCGCCATAGTTGAAAATCCATCAGACACAGATATCCTTCAGAGAGGTCTCATAGAAATGGATAACTGGTGCCAGAGCCATGGCCTTAAGCTAAACGCCAAAAAATCTATAGTCATACCCTTTGGTAAAAACAAGGTAACCCCAAGTCACCACATAGGTGGCAATCCATTAAGCACAGAAGAGGTTATCAGGGACCTGGGGACCCAAGTTGACAGTAACCTTTCTTTTGACACTCACATTGCCAAAGTGGTTAGGAGGACCTTCTACATTGCCCACCTGATTATGAAGGGATTCACATCCAGATCAAGGGAGGTCATTGTTCCCCTGTACTCTTCACTTATCAGACCAATGATTGAGTACAATGCCCCATTTGGAATGTATCTTACCTGACACCTGCAGCAATTGGAAAGACCCCAAAAGTTCCTCACCAAAAGGATAAAGGGGCTCAATAATATGCCATATGCTGCCCGACTGAAGAAACTCCAGCTCTATTCAGTCGCATACCGTCTGCTCAGAGGTGACCTGTGCCTGACATACAAGGCCATGTCCAACCCGGAATTAATGGACATGCTCCACCTCAAAAAATCCAAATCCACCAGAGCCACAAGAGCAAGAGACTTAAACCTCAACACGGATATAAATAGGACGTGCTGGAGGGACAGATTCATCACCCAGAGACTCCCTATGCTGTGGAACAGAATCCCGGTCCATGTGAGACAGAGCACCTCGCTGGCTCTGTTCAAGAGGAATCTTGACCAGTGGATGAGAGATCGTAGGTTTACCCTGGGGATCATCTCTGTATCACTGCTGGACAGAGGCACGGCAAACTAATGGGTATAGTATTCTTCAACCAAAGGGGTGGTGAAAGCCACACAACTCTGGCTAGGCTTATAAATGCCCTAGGGCAGATAGCATAGTATGAACCTATGAACCTATGTGCCAGTATGTTACAGCTCCTGAAAATATGCTACTGTGATTACCGATGTAATGCATTGCAGTGAACCCCTCCACAAGTGAACATGCAAGTATTACAATATGGCTAAGCTTAACAGTTGTGTCCTTGGCAAACTGGCAGCCCTTAACATGCCTACGGTATAGATAACTCATAACAAAACAGTTCCACAATTACCGGCTACAGGATGATGGACCTCAGCCACACCAGTGGTAGTTATGGATTTGTGGGAGAGAGGTATTATCAGCAGACATAAATGAGGCATTGATATAGGATAATATGTGCATATATCAACATGTACAGTACAAACTGTGATACTACCTACATTGCTGACCTTCACAATATGTGTGCACATGGGTGTATTACAACCCCCCCATGCACAAATGCAGATGGCCTGACATATGTGTACAGGTATGCAGAGGTTGTTACTATGAATGCTACAGTATGGACATGATGACAACTGGAGGCTTACCTGGATGATCCTTGGCTGTTGAAGCTGTGCCACCTACTTCCATGGCACATGGTGTGATTGATTCTTGTGAGTTGGCAGCTTAACCCATGTTTGCCAGAAAATCCCCTGTGGCTGAAAATGGTTGTTGTGTAGCAGGTCCTCCATCGGTGCCAGCATGGTCCTTGGCCACAGATGCGGCCCTTTGCCATGCATGATGTATCAGATCAGTGGCCTGTTGTCTGACCTGCTCATAGCTTCTGTTGTGCTGGCCCATATGGTTAACCAGTGCCATGAGGTCTGCCCACAGTGCAGTTCATTGTTGCTGGTTATGGTGACTCCTTGGCAACAGCACCTGGTGATGGAGTCTCAGGGCATTAATTATGGTGGTGGTCTCAGATTCTGAGAAAGGTGGATTCCTATGATGGTACATCCCACCTGAAAGACATGAACAGGGCAACACATCATAGGACCACATACATTGCTCACCATTACATACACACCCTGCACATCTGCATTTGCCAAAATTATCCACCACTAACTCCTAAATCATACCTCGCCATCTATCACCACAGTACGTATGTGGCTATCAGCAACATAGTGGAAATACATCATGCATTGCCCTCCTGATCTTGACGTTTCCTACTATTTGCTGCATGTCCTATAAGGTGTTGAGATGCATTTTCCTGTTGTACCTATTACTGCTTTCTCATAGCATGGCTGCATTGTGTGCAGTGGTGTCAACCTCTTACTGCTGTATTAAGCCCCTGGGCTGTAGGCCCACCCCTTAGGTCTCCCTGGCCTTCCTCCCTCAGATTCTGGACTATATGGCTGGACAATGTCATACAGTTTCACCTGCCAGTCCAGTTGATATGGGTGCCCTGGCACAGTGTACCACCTGCCTCATGTATGCGGATGGACAACCATCTTCAAACACCACCAAGGAACACACTGTGTGAGAGATGCAATGACATTAGGAACCTACAGTCCATGCTTTCTCCCTGTCAAGCCCACATATCTGTCCCTGAACAGGTTGTGAATACAATCAGTACACCTCACACACCACCCACACCTAAACAACACACACACACACACACACACACACACACACACACACACACACACACACACACACACACACACACACATATACATAGGTCCTCAACATACACATCTACATACAAAGGAGACCTCCAAGGCAAAGCTACACAAGAATTCTACACCCTTCACAGCACATAACACATATGGTCAAAGACCTGTGTCCCACAGCTATGCAGGCATCACCACATGTCAAACATATTACACAGAGGAGACTCCATTGTGAGACACACTGATGTGCCTCTCACCTGGCTGTATATGTGGATGGTCACAGTTACTTGTGTGTCAGGTGACAGAATCCAGAATATTGCATTACCACTGCTATCTCTCACCAACAGGTACTGCCATGAGTCTGTCACAGTCCTGACTTGAGATGTATGTCCCTGGACTATATGCAGTGAGACATGAGTGAGCACACTGATTATGTGTCCCAGGCAGGTATGTCCCTAGCCTTATGTAGCATTCCACTGTCACCCAGACAGATGTCGCAATACATTCAGGAAATGATTAACCTTAACATGTGGCCTTTTATCCTGTGGTATTCCAGGGGGGGGGGGGTCCAGTGCCTGTGAGCCTGGGATAATATGGTAAACAGACCATGATGATTTGCCAGAGATGGCCTCCATCTGTCTCAACTGGCCTTCAGAAATCTGGCAATGATTCTCTCCACCCCCATAGTGCCTTCATTAGGAAAAGCAGTGAGGTTATCACTACCAGCATACAACTGTCAGTGCAGCACACATTGAAGGCCATGCTGCTAAACGCTAGGTGTCTACACATGACTCTTCCCTCAATGCAAGCATTCTTAACCCTGGGAAATGCTGACATGTTTGGAGTCATACCCACATGGTTCAAAGCTGCAGAGAGCACCCCAGACTTACCTGGTCAACCTGCTATCATACAGTCATACCCCAAACTGTGGGCGGAAATGCCATGGGACATGGAGTTTCAGTATATATGAAACACATACACACCTCCATGCTGTGCAGGCAGTAAGATGCACAGGGGACACTGCAGGGGTGGTTCACAATTGTGAAGACAATTATTCAAATCATGGCTAGCTACCAGCCACCACATGTGACCAGGATGCCCATTCTGCCTATATGGATCTCATCAACTGTATTATGATTTGGGTCTGTACACTGATACTGGGTCACTTGAATGACACATGCATACGCAACCATCATGCAGTCACATTTGCTGTCACCATCTCCCACAATACCCATCTAGTTTGGGACAGACATAGATACACCTCCAACATCGAATACAACCTCCTGGGGGTGGTATACACAGCTGCACAGCCCCCAACCTCTTTGTAGGGACTGGCACCAATATACACACATATACAAGCACTATATGTGCATTTGTATAGATGCATGAAGTCAGGTATACCTGACAGGACTACATCCTCCTCTGTAAGCATGCATCCACATTTCTGGTGGACATCTGCAAGACATAGTGTGTATAACAGGGATGACATACCGCTGTCTGAGACAAAGTAGAAGCAGGTGCCTATTTTGGAGCAATTCCTCCTTAGCATGAACAAGTGAATGGGATTACTCCTGGGAACCTGCACAGCAAACCCAGACCCCATATTGTCGACATCCACCACTGACAATCATCTCCTGTTCTGCATATATGTCTGCAACATCACAGGAAGCACTTGCAGCTGCTCATTAGTGGTGGTCAAGAACACCAGCTATACCAGTGCAGTAGGTATATCATACTTGACACCTGACAAAGTCAGTATAGGCTTCACCCGCTGTCCCCCCCATAAGTACATCATAATATCCACAGTACCTGCCATCTTCTCCTATATGGATGACTATCTGTACATACACCCTTGGTATACCACCTGTGTCCCTGTTGGACTGGGGAAATCAAGTGCTACCTTGCATACACATGGGCTATCATCTGGCCTAGGCCTATGGGGGCTCAGGGCCCATAGGCTAGTAACCTCATATGGACCTAGGTATACCAGTTATGGCCAGTCTGCTGTGACAGACTGCATTATTATGTGTCCACACCAATTAATGCCATCAACTGTGGTGCGTCCCCTATGGACAATGTTACAGTACCATGTCATACAGCTAACATCTAACAAATAGGTGAGAAGTACTACAAGTGCATGTGAACATTCCAGCAAAATCTGGTACACAATAACTGAGAGCAGTGCCTGATATATGTAGACCCCCTGCCAGACAAATGTGGATGTCTGGAAACCAGTTTGACAATATGTAATGGTTTTCCCCAGAGTGTGGGGAATGTGTCTGTGACCTGCCAGACCCCTCAGAACACAGTAATGGCACATTCATTTTGTACTATATATTTATTCCCTTACATTGTATGCTCAATATGTACACACTGTTGCTGAGGTGGAGCCTGTATCCCCCCACTACTGCTGCCTATAACCTGCTGTCCTGCTGCAGGGGGTCAACAGGTATGCTATCCGTAGCTGTCAGGCAATGATATATAGGTGTGGAGTACACATTGACCTAGCCAGAGTACATCAGGAACAGTCAGGAGCACCTGGACAATCTTTGAACTAAGTCTGTATGACATTCACAGACTGACAGGGGCTCACTGACAGTATATGATGTGATATGCCAGCTGTATCCAGCAGTAGTTACTGTTACTATTGTACAACAGACAATCCAGTAGCATTCATACATCAGTTGAGCATTGCTGGGGGCACTCAAGGACCAGAACTGTGATTTATGTCACTGCAGACAGAGCCAAAAGGGAAGACTGTAGGTGTTGGACAACAGACTAACAGCAACATATCATTCCAAGATATGTTGTTGAGACCTACTGTTGACATTCCTATTTCCCATAACTACACCCCCCCATCTGCATTCCCTTACATTGTTAATTCTATGACATACCTGCTATAGTGTTGTACTCCTTTGTGAGCAGAAATCCAGTGGACGTTTTCCTATGAAATCAGTCGGTCACAGACCTGTTTACCATAGGCAGCAGCTTGCCTTTTGTTGGTAATGTTCATGAACAGGTGATTTCCTGTGCACCAATCTATGACTCACACTTGCTAATAGCATTCACAACAACTGGGTTACATTTTCATTAGCCAATGGCATTGCAACACAGTACTATAATTAAGGCCTTTATGTAGACCTTGGCCCTTTTCCTGGCCTGTGAGGAGGACATTATTGAGGCGTGGGACCTACAGCATCACAGAGGATAGGTAGAAATACAGTTCACTGTTTGGATTGATGTGGTATTTCTACAGTTTTGCATGCTATTTTTGGCCATTTCTAACAGACTTTCTAATTCTGTGGCAGTTTACTGTTTAACAATGTGTTTTGGGGTTAGTAAGGAGAGAGGCAGATGTGAGTATCATACATCATTTTTATCTGAATGTGCACGCTGATGCGGTTGATGCTTGTCTATCAGCTCTCAATATTTGTAGGGGGAGACTGTGATACATGTCCCTGTCACCTGACCATCCTCCCAAACTTTCATGTATGTGTGTTTGTAGAGGCCCTGTTTTAGGTGTTTAGGAGGTATGGTAGGTCCGTAGCAGTTAGCTGAAAATACTGCTGAATGTGTAGCAGACCACAGCTGCTGCATTCTGGCCAGAAGTCATACTGGGGATTGTGAAGACATTGGGGACAGCAAACTGTATATGTCAGTGAGGGAGCAGTGTCAGCTCTTGTGTCACAGCATGGCCAGGGTGACGATACTCATAAAAGTCCAGGTGAGGCATGCACCTCTGGTAAATATGTTAAGTAATAGTGCCATACAGAGAGTGGTAGGTGACATTTAGGACATGTATTCATATTTGTGACACTTTTCTCACCCTCCAGGCCCTTGACGTGCTACTGTGGGTGGCAGTGACTTCAGTACCAGCAACTAGTTCTGCTGGATATTGCCAGGCTTAATTATTTCTATGTTATTTGTATGTTGTATTGACAAGCATGTAGTTGTCATGCAACAGACTGGACTGTGGGTGTCCAGATGTCATACAACCTATCAATGTAACAGATAAAGTTACTGAGTCATTATTATGGCAGGTGTAGTTGCAAGGCATATGTGCATGCATACAATGTGTTACACAGGATTCGCATGAACATGTGTTTTCAGATGGGTATGACATGTGACACTGACCTGTCTGTCCTGATTTTGTAACTTTAGTCTGCACTGACATGCCAGTAATTCAGGACACAGAATAGGCATATGATAACCATTCCATAAGTAGGGGGAACAACTGTGGACATTCTGCAACAGTCTGTGCAGTTGTCAGCTCTACCTGATATTGTAGGCCTTGCATATATCCATCAGCATGTATTTGGCTGAGTACTGGCTCAGTGTCTGCATCACAGGCCCAAGTACGCTGCCATTTATCCCATTATATGTAGACATAGTGTGTCACTGGCAGTCAGGATATCTTTGTTAAAACACCAGTATTTCTCCACAGCTGAGTGGCCTAGTAGGCTAATGCACTATGCTGTAGTGGACAGGGTGCTGGTTCAATGCTTGGCAGGGATGTGTATATTTTTCTGATGTGACATCAGTGTAATGCATGATACATTTACAGAAACACCAATCATTTGTCTGAGCTGAGTTGGTGTAGAGGGCTCATGCATTGTGTTGTAGTTGATATGATCCTGGGGCCAGTACTTAGCAGTAGTGCATGTTTTTGCTGATGTAACATCACTATAATGCATGATATATTTATAGAAACTAAAGTGATTCGATAGCGATGAGTTGGCCTAGTGGGCTAATGCACAATGTTGTAGTTGAGAGTGTCCTGGGTTTGAGACTTAGCAGCGGTGGTTATTTTTGATGTGCAGAACCATGTCTGAATCAGATAAGGTGATTAAAGCAGTTTTAAGTGGTTTTCATGGGTTTGGGTGATGAAAGGCAATGCTAAGTGGCACTTAAACCCATACTCTTCCCAAAGAAAGAAAACAAAGAGGTGATAGGAAAGTGGTGAAATGAGGGCAAGTGGGGGAAAAACAATACAGGTAAGGATGTGCAGGATGGGTGTAGGAAAGGACCATAGCTCTCAATTTCTTGTACAGCAACAGCTCTGCGTGTTGTGGACAATTTGGAATTTAGAGTCTCACATCCCACAGGGAGGGGTGTGGATGACATAACTTTGTTGATTAATTGCAGTGATGATTAATTGATGGCAGTATACATGGGGAACAAATGGAGAGATATGTATGGGCAATATTTTTGTGGGACAGATGCCTATTTTTTTTTTAAGGAGAGTTGAATGTTGGGGAAGGGTTGTAGGCATGTTTGGGGAGGCAAGTTGAGTAGGAGATGTTGCATTTGCAGACAGACAAGATAGACAAGACAGTGGACAAGGGTGGTGTATGACACATGAGGAGGGTAAACACCTTGGACTGGGAGGGTGTCTGGGAGTCAGAGGACCAAGTGCCCCCAGATAGCAACAGTGGGACTGATCTCCCCAACCATGGGCAGTCACCACTGCTCCTTCACAGCCCCAAAGGTGGCTGTGCTGGGGGCTGTGCACAGGCACTGGCCTGCCCCTCCAGGTCTTCCAGTCTGCCCTCGATCCAGTGCAGTCGGGTATCCAAATCACACTGGATAACCCTGCACACCATCCCCTGCCAGACAAATGTGGATGTCTGGAAACCAGTTGGACAATATGTAGTCGTTGTCCCCAGAGTGTGGGAAATGTGTCTGTGACCTGCCAGACCTCTCAGAACACAGTAATGGTACATTAAATTTGTACTGTATTCATTCCCTTACATTGTATGCTCAATATGTACACACTTTTGCTGAGGTGGAGCCTGTGTTCCCCACTACTGCTGCCTATAACCTGCTGTCCTGCTGCAGAGGTTCAACAGGTATGCTAGCTATAGCAGTGTGACAATGAGATATAGGTGTGGAGTACACAGTGACCTAGCCAGAGTATGTCAGGATCAGTCAGAGACACCTGGCCAATCTTTGAACTAAGCCTGTATGACATTCACAGACTGAGAGGGGCTCACTGACAGTATATGATGTGATATGCCAGCTGTATCCACCAGTAGTTACTGTTACTGTTGTACAACAGACAATCCAGTAGCATTCATACATAAGTTGAGCATTGCTGGGGGAACTCAGGGACCAGAGCTGTGATCTATGTCACTGCAGACAGAGCCAAAAGGGAAGATTGTAGGTGTTGGACAGCAGACTAACAGCAACATAGTATTCCAAGATATGTTGTTGAGACCTATTGTTGACATTCCTATTTTCCATGACTGCACCCCCCCATCTGCATTGCATTACACGATTAATTCTATGACATACCTGGTATAGTGCTGTACTCCTTTGTGAGCAGAAATCCAGTGGTAGTTTTCCTACAAAATCACAGTCTGTTTTCATGAAGAAAGTCACAGACCTGTTTTCCATAGGCAGCAGCTTGTCTTTTGAAGGTAATGCTCATAAACAGGTTATTGCCTGTGCACCAATCTATGACTCACACTTGCTAACAGCATCCACAACATCTGGGTTACATTTTCATTAGCTAATGGCATGGCAACACAGTGCTATAATTAAGGCCTTCATGTAGGCCTTAGCCCTTTTCCAAGTCTGTGAGGAGGACATTATTGAGGTGTGGGAGCTACAGCTTCACAGAGGATAGGTAGAAATACAGTCCACTGTTTGGATTGATGTGGTATGTCCACAGTTTTGCATGCTATGTTTGGCCATTTTAACAGACTTTATGATTCTATGGCAGTTTACTGTTCAACAATGTGTGTAGGGGCCAGTAAGGAGAGAGGCAGATGTCAGTATCATTCATCATTTTTATCTGAATGTGCATGCTGATGCAGTTGATGCTGGTCTATCAGCTCTCTATATTTGTAGGGAAGACTGTGACACATGTCCCTGTCACCTGACCATCCCACACACCTTTCATGTATATGAGTTGTGTAGATGCCCTGTTTTAGTGTTTTAGATGTTTAAGAGGTATGTTAGGTCTGTAGAAGTTAGCTGAAAATACTGCTGCATGTGTATCAGGCCGCAGCTGCTGCATTCTGACCAGGAGTCATATGAAGGCATTGGGGGACAGCAAACTGTATATGTCAGTGAGGGAGCAGTGTCAGCTCGTGTGTCACAGCATGGCCAGGGTGACAGTACTCATAAAAGTCCAGGTGAGGCATGCGCCTCTGGTATATATGTTAAGTAATAGTGTCATACAGGGAGTGGTAGGTGATATTTAGGACATGTATTTATATTTGTGACACTTGTCCCACCCTCCAGGTCTTTGACATGCTACTGTGGGTGGCAGTGACTTCAACAGCAGCAACCAGTTCTGCTGGACATTGCAGGGCTCAGTTATTTCTATGTTATTTGTATGTTGTATTGGCAAGCGTGTAGTTGTCATGCAACAGACTGGACTGTGGGTGTCCAGATCTCACACAAGCTAGCAATGTAACAGATACAGTTACTGAGTCATTATTATGGCATCTGTAGTTGCAAGACATATGTGCATGCATACAATGTGTTACACAGGATTTGCATGAACATGTGTGTTCAGATGGGTATGATGTGTGATACTGACCTGTCTGTCCTGATTTTGTAACTTTAGTCTGCACTGACATGCCAGTAATTCAGGACACAGAATAGGCATATGATAACCATTCCATAAGTAGGGGGAACAACTGTGGACATTCTGCAACAGTCTGTGCAGTTGTCAGCTCTACCTGATATTGTAGGCCTTGCATATATCCATCAGCATGTATTTGGCTGAGTACTGGCTCAGTGTCTGCATCACAGGCCCAAGTACGCTGCCATTTATCCCATTATATGTAGACATAGTGTGTCACTGGCAGTCAGGATATCTTTGTTAAAACACCAGTATTTCTCCACAGCTGAGTGGCCTAGTAGGCTAATGCACTATGCTGTAGTGGACAGGGTGCTGGTTCAATGCTTGGCAGGGATGTGTATATTTTTCTGATGTGACATCAGTGTAATGCATGATACATTTACAGAAACACCAATCATTTGTCTGAGCTGAGTTGGCGTAGAGGGCTCATGCATTGTGTTGTAGTTGATATGATCCTGGGGCCAGTACTTAGCAGTAGTGCATGTTTTTGCTGATGTAACATCACTATAATGCATGATATATTTATAGAAACTAAAGTGATTCGATAGCGATGAGTTGGCCTAGTGGGCTAATGCACAATGTTGTAGTTGAGAGTGTCCTGGGTTTGAGACTTAGCAGCGGTGGTTATTTTTTGATGTGCAGAACCATGTCTGAATCAGATAAGGTGATTAAAGCAGTTTTAAGTGGTTTTTCATGGGTTTGGGTGATGAAAGGCAATGCTAAGTGGCACTTAAACCCATACTCTTCCCAAAGAAAGAAAACAAAGAGGTGATAGGAAAGTGGTGAAATGAGGGCAAGTGGGGGAAAAACAATACAGGTAAGGATGTGCAGGATGGGTGTAGGAAAGGACCATAGCTCTCAATTTCTTGTACAGCAACAGCTCTGCGTGTTGTGGACAATTTGGAATTTAGAGTCTCACATCCCACAGGGAGGGGTGTGGATGACATAACTTTGTTGATTAATTGCAGTGATGATTAATTGATGGCAGTATACATGGGGAACAAATGGAGAGATATGTATGGGCAATATTTTTTTGTGGGACAGATGCCTATTTTTTTTTTAAGGAGAGTTGAATGTTGGGGAAGGGTTGTAGGCATGTTTGGGGAGGCAAGTTGAGTAGGAGATGTTGCATTTGCAGACAGACAAGATAGACAAGACAGTGGACAAGGGTGGTGTATGACACATGAGGAGGGTAAACACCTTGGACTGGGAGGGTGTCTGGGAGTCAGAGGACCAAGTGCCCCCAGATAGCAACTGTGGGACTGATCTCCCCAACCATGGGCAGTCACCACTGCTCCTTCACAGCCCCAAAGGTGGCTGTGCTGGGGGCTGTGCACAGGCACTGGCCTGCCCCTCCAGGTCTTCCAGTCTGCCCTCGATCCAGTGCAGTCGGGTATCCAAATCACACTGGATAACCCTGCACACCATCCCCTGCCAGACAAATGTGGATGTCTGGAAACCAGTTGGACAATATGTAGTCGTTGTCCCCAGAGTGTGGGAAATGTGTCTGTGACCTGCCAGACCTCTCAGAACACAGTAATGGTACATTAAATTTGTACTGTATTCATTCCCTTACATTGTATGCTCAATATGTACACACTTTTGCTGAGGTGGAGCCCGTGTTCCCCCACTACTGCTGCCTATAACCTGCTGTCCTGCTGCAGAGGTTCAACAGGTATGCTAGCTATAGCAGTGTGACAATGAGATATAGGTGTGGAGTACACAGTGACCTAGCCAGAGTATGTCAGGATCAGTCAGAGACACCTGGCCAATCTTTGAACTAAGCCTGTATGACATTCACAGACTGAGAGGGGCTCACTGACAGTATATGATGTGATATGCCAGCTGTATCCACCAGTAGTTACTGTTACTGTTGTACAACAGACAATCCAGTAGCATTCATACATAAGTTGAGCATTGCTGGGGGAACTCAGGGACCAGAGCTGTGATCTATGTCACTGCAGACAGAGCCAAAAGGGAAGATTGTAGGTGTTGGACAGCAGACTAACAGCAACATAGTATTCCAAGATATGTTGTTGAGACCTATTGTTGACATTCCTATTTTCCATGACTGCACCCCATCTGCATTGCATTACACGATTAATTCTATGACATACCTGGTATAGTGCTGTACTCCTTTGTGAGCAGAAATCCAGTGGTAGTTTTCCTACAAAATCACAGTCTGTTTTCATGAAGAAAGTCACAGACCTGTTTTCCATAGGCAGCAGCTTGTCTTTTGAAGGTAATGCTCATAAACAGGTTATTGCCTGTGCACCAATCTATGACTCACACTTGCTAACAGCATCCACAACATCTGGGTTACATTTTCATTAGCTAATGGCATGGCAACACAGTGCTATAATTAAGGCCTTCATGTAGGCCTTAGCCCTTTCAAGTCTGTGAGGAGGACATTATTGAGGTGTGGGAGCTACAGCTTCACAGAGGATAGGTAGAAATACAGTCCACTGTTTGGATTGATGTGGTATGTCCACAGTTTTGCATGCTATGTTTGGCCATTTTAACAGACTTTATGATTCTATGGCAGTTTACTGTTCAACAATGTGTGTAGGGGCCAGTAAGGAGAGAGGCAGATGTCAGTATCATTCATCATTTTATCTGAATGTGCATGCTGATGCAGTTGATGCTGGTCTATCAGCTCTCTATATTTGTAGGGGAAGACTGTGACACATGTCCCTGTCACCTGACCATCCCCCCCACCTTTCATGTATATGAGTTGTGTAGATGCCCTGTTTTAGTGTTTTAGATGTTTAAGAGGTATGTTAGGTCTGTAGAAGTTAGCTGAAAATACTGCTGCATGTGTATCAGGCCGCAGCTGCTGCATTCTGACCAGGAGTGATATGAAGGCATTGGGGGACAGCAAACTGTATATGTCAGTGAGGGAGCAGTGTCAGCTCGTGTGTCACAGCATGGCCAGGGTGACAGTACTCATAAAAGTCCAGGTGAGGCATGCGCCTCTGGTATATATGTTAAGTAATAGTGTCATACAGGGAGTGGTAGGTGATATTTAGGACATGTATTTATATTTGTGACACTTGTCCCACCCTCCAGGTCTTTGACATGCTACTGTGGGTGGCAGTGACTTCAACAGCAGCAACCAGTTCTGCTGGACATTGCAGGGCTCAGTTATTTCTATGTTATTTGTATGTTGTATTGGCAAGCGTGTAGTTGTCATGCAACAGACTGGACTGTGGGTGTCCAGATCTCACACAAGCTAGCAATGTAACAGATACAGTTACTGAGTCATTATTATGGCATCTGTAGTTGCAAGACATATGTGCATGCATACAATGTGTTACACAGGATTTGCATGAACATGTGTGTTCAGATGGGTATGATGTGTGATACTGACCTGTCTGTCCTGATTTTGTAACTTTAGTCTGCACTGACATGCCAGTAATTCAGGACACAGAATAGGCATATGATAACCATTCCATAAGTAGGGGGAACAACTGTGGACATTCTGCAACAGTCTGTGCAGTTGTCAGCTCTACCTGATATTGTAGGCCTTGCATATATCCATCAGCATGTATTTGGCTGAGTACTGGCTCAGTGTCTGCATCACAGGCCCAAGTACGCTGTCATTTATCCCATTATATGTAGACATAGTGTGTCACTGGCAGTCAGGATATCTTTGTCAAAACACCAGTATTTCTCCACAGCTGAGTGGCCTAGTAGGCTAATGCACTATGCTGTAGTGGACAGGGTGCTAGTTCAATGCTTGGCAGGGATGTGTATATTTTTCTGATGTGACATCAGTGTAATGCATGATACATTTACAGAAACACCAATCATTTGTCTGAGCTGAGTTGGCGTAGAGGGCTCATGCATTGTGTTGTAGTTGATATGATCCTGGGGCCAGTACTTAGCAGTAGTGCATGTTTTTGCTGATGTAACATCACTATAATGCATGATATATTTATAGAAACTAAAGTGATTCGATAGCGATGAGTTGGCCTAGTGGGCTAATGCACAATGTTGTAGTTGAGAGTGTCCTGGGTTTGAGACTTAGCAGCGGTGGTTATTTTTTGATGTGCAGAACCATGTCTGAATCAGATAAGGTGATTAAAGCAGTTTTAAGTGGTTTTTCATGGGTTTGGGTGATGAAAGGCAATGCTAAGTGGCACTTAAACCCATACTCTTCCCAAAGAAAGAAAACAAAGTGGTGATAGGAAAGTGGTGAAATGAGGGCAAGTGGGGGAAAAACAATACAGGTAAGGATGTGCAGGATGGGTGTAGGAAAGGACCATAGCTCTCAATTTCTTGTACAGCAACAGCTCTGCGTGTTGTGGACAATTTGGAATTTAGAGTCTCACATCCCACAGGGAGGGGTGTGGATGACATAACTTTGTTGATTAATTGCAGTGATGATTAATTGATGGCAGTATACATGGGGAACAAATGGAGAGATATGTATGGGCAATATTTTTTTGTGGGACAGATGCCTATTTTTTTTTTAAGGAGAGTTGAATGTTGGGGAAGGGTTGTAGGCATGTTTGGGGAGGCAAGTTGAGTAGGAGATGTTGCATTTGCAGACAGACAAGATAGACAAGACAGTGGACAAGGGTGGTGTATGACACATGAGGAGGGTAAACACCTTGGACTGGGAGGGTGTCTGGGAGTCAGAGGACCAAGTGCCCCCAGATAGCAACAGTGGGACTGATCTCCCCAACCATGGGCAGTCACCACTGCTCCTTCACAGCCCCAAAGGTGGCTGTGCTGGGGGCTGTGCACAGGCACTGGCCTGCCCCTCCAGGTCTTCCAGTCTGCTCTCGATCCAGTGCAGTCGGGTATCCAAATCACACTGGATAACCCTGCACACCATCCCCTGCCAGACAAATGTGGATGTCTGGAAACCAGTTGGACAATATGTAGTCGTTGTCCCCAGAGTGTGGGAAATGTGTCTGTGACCTGCCGGACCTCTCAGAACACAGTAATGGTACATTAAATTTGTACTGTATTCATTCCCTTACATTGTATGCTCAATATGTACACACTTTTGCTGAGGTGGAGCCTGTGTTCCCCACTACTGCTGCCTATAACCTGCTGTCCTGCTGCAGAGGT
Source organism: Protopterus annectens (assembly GCF_019279795.1). Lineage (NCBI taxonomy): Eukaryota > Metazoa > Chordata > Ceratodontiformes > Protopteridae > Protopterus > Protopterus annectens. The sequence continues at coordinate 141,361,035 of NC_056733.1, read as the reverse complement.
TCAACAGGTATGCTAGCTATAGCAGTGTGACAATGAGATATAGGTGTGGAGTACACAGTGACCTAGCCAGAGTATGTCAGGATCAGTCAGAGACACCTGGCCAATCTTTGAACTAAGCCTGTATGACATTCACAGACTGAGAGGGGCTCACTGACAGTATATGATGTGATATGCCAGCTGTATCCACCAGTAGTTACTGTTACTGTTGTACAACAGACAATCCAGTAGCATTCATACATAAGTTGAGCATTGCTGGGGGAACTCAGGGACCAGAGCTGTGATCTATGTCACTGCAGACAGAGCCAAAAGGGAAGATTGTAGGTGTTGGACAGCAGACTAACAGCAACATATTATTCCAAGATATGTTGTTGAGACCTATTGTTGACATTCCTATTTTCCATGACTGCACCCCCCCCCATCTGCATTGCATTACACGATTAATTCTATGACATACCTGGTATAGTGCTGTACTCCTTTGTGAGCAGAAATCCAGTGGTAGTTTTCCTACAAAATCACAGTCTGTTTTCATGAAGAAAGTCACAGACCTGTTTTCCATAGGCAGCAGCTTGTCTTTTGAAGGTAATGCTCATAAACAGGTTATTGCCTGTGCACCAATCTATGACTCACACTTGCTAACAGCATCCACAACATCTGGGTTACATTTTCATTAGCTAATGGCATGGCAACACAGTGCCATAATTAAGGCCTTCATGTAGGCCTTAGCCCTTTTCCAAGTCTGTGAGGAGGACATTATTGAGGTGTGGGAGCTACAGCTTCACAGAGGATAGGTAGAAATACAGTCCACTGTTTGGATTGATGTGGTATGTCCACAGTTTTGCATGCTATGTTTGGCCATTTTAACAGACTTTATGATTCTATGGCAGTTTACTGTTCAACAATGTGTGTAGGGGCCAGTAAGGAGAGAGGCAGATGTCAGTATCATTCATCATTTTTATCTGAATGTGCATGCTGATGCAGTTGATGCTGGTCTATCAGCTCTCTATATTTGTAGGGGAAGACTGTGACACATGTCCCTGTCACCTGACCATCCCCCCCACCTTTCATGTATATGAGTTGTGTAGATGCCCTGTTTTAGTGTTTTAGATGTTTAAGAGGTATGTTAGGTCTGTAGAAGTTAGCTGAAAATACTGCTGCATGTGTATCAGGCCGCAGCTGCTGCATTCTGACCAGGAGTCATATGAAGGCATTGGGGGACAGCAAACTGTATATGTCAGTGAGGGAGCAGTGTCAGCTCGTGTGTCACAGCATGGCCAGGGTGACAGTACTCATAAAAGTCCAGGTGAGGCATGCGCCTCTGGTATATATGTTAAGTAATAGTGTCATACAGGGAGTGGTAGGTGATATTTAGGACATGTATTTATATTTGTGACACTTGTCCCACCCTCCAGGTCTTTGACATGCTACTGTGGGTGGCAGTGACTTCAGCAGCAGCAACCAGTTCTGCTGGACATTGCAGGGCTCAGTTATTTCTATGTTATTTGTATGTTGTATTGGCAAGCATGTAGTTGTCATGCAACAGACTGGACTGTGGGTGTCCAGATCTCACACAAGCTAGCAATGTAACAGATACAGTTACTGAGTCATTATTATGGCATCTGTAGTTGCAAGACATATGTGCATGCATACAATGTGTTACACAGGATTTGCATGAACATGTGTGTTCAGATGGGTATGATGTGTGATACTGACCTTTTTACCCTGATTTTGTAACCTCAGTCTACACTGACTTGCCAGTAGTTCAGGACGCATAATAGGCATATGACAACCATGCCATAAGTAGGTGGTACGATTGTGACATTCTGCAACATTCTGTGCAGTTGTCAGCTCTACCTGATATTGTAGGCCTCGCATACATCCATCAACATGTATTTGGCTGAGTAATGATTCAGTGTCTGCATGACAGGCCCAAGTACGCTGTCATTTATCCCATTATATGTAGAAGTAGTGTGCCACTGGTAATCAGGATTTCTTTGTAAAAATACCAGTCTTTCTTCACAGCTAAGTGGCCTAGTGTTCTAATGCACTATGCTGTAGTGGACAGGGTGCTGGTTCAATGCTTGGCAGGGGTGTGTATGTTTTTTTCTGATGTGACATCAGTGTAATGCATGATATATTTACAGAAACACCAGTTATTTTTGAGAGCTGAGTTGGTCTAGTGGGCTAATGCATCATGCTGCAGTTGACATGGTCCTGAGTTCAGTAGTTGGCAGTGGTGCATATTTTTGCTGATGTAACATCACTGTAATGCATGATATATTTATAGAAGCAAGAGCTGTCCTACAGAATTGAGTTGGCCTATTAAGCTAATGCACTATGTTATGGTTGAAATAGTCGTGGGTTTGACTTGGCAGCTGTGGGTTTTTTATTGATGTGCAGAACAATGTCTGAATCAGATAAGGTGACTAAAGCAGTTTTAACTGGGTTTGGATGGGTTTGCGTGACAAACCAAAATGATAAACAGCACTTAAACCCGTGCTATTCCCAAAAAAAGAAAAGAAAAAAGAGGTGATAGGAAAGTGGTGAAATGGGGGCAAGCAGGGGAAAAACAATATGAAAGACAGGTAAGGATGTGCAGGACAGGTGTAGGAAAGGACCATAGCTCTCAATTTCTTGTACAGCAACAGCTGTGCATGTTGCGAACAATTTGGAATTTGGAGTCTCGCATCCCACAGAGAGGGGTGTGGGCGACATAACTTTGTTGATTAATTGCAGGGATGATTGATGGCAGTGTACATGGGGACCAAATGGATAGCTATGTATGGGGCAATATTTTTTTGTGGGACAAATGCCTTTTTTTTTTTTTTTTTTTTTTAAGGAGAGTGTTGAATGTTGGGAAGGGTTGTAGGTATGTCTGGGGAAGTAAGTTGGGTAGGAGATGTTGCATTTGCAGACAAACAAGATAGACAAGACAGTGGACAAGGCCGGTGTATGACAGATGAGGGGGATAAACACCTTGGACGGGGAGGGTGTGTGGGAGTCTGAGAACCAAGTGCCCCCAGATAGCAACAGTGGGACTGATCTCCCCTCCCATGGCAGTCACCACTGCTCTTTCATGGCCCCAAAGGTGGCTGTGCTGAGGGCTGGGCTCAGGGGCTGGCCTGCCCCGCCAGGTTTTCCAATCTGCCCTATATCTGGTGCAGTCAGTTATCCAAATCACACTGGCTAACCCTGCGCACCATCCCTGGGAATTGATTTTGGGTGACCACATCCTGTCCGTGTCCAAGCCCGAGGGGGACGAGCCTCATCCCATAAGGCAGTTTCACCCATGGCTGGTGCAGGACCAGCAGAGGAGGCAGCTCCAGGCTGGATCCCAGATGTGCTGGGATATGGTGTTATGGCCATATGAGGTAGGATAGGTGGATCTGCTGGAACTGGACTACCCAATTATGCTATAGTGTTGAGGTTTGTCAAAATGTATTGGTTAGTCATGACCAGAACATGTCAACATTAGTTATAACAGCATGCAGGGGTATTCCAATTAAACCAGAACAATAGAACTGAACAGCATATAGAACACAGGCATAAATGGAATAACACTCATTATTGTAATAGCATGCCAGTAACAGTTACAGCAAAAGGACAGCAACATTGGTATTTTAGTAAGGTATGTTAGTATGCAACCATTGTAATATATAACTAACTAATAACCAATATAACTTTCTTGGATGGCGTAAGCCAGGGAACCTTGTTGGCTAGGCTTACTTAGGCCCTTGGGCTGATAGCCTAGTACCTACCTGTGAACCTGCAATAATACAACACAAGGCCCAACATTAGGTTTTGAGAACAACATATGTAAAAATGGAAACATACCCGTAGTATAAGAATAATAATTTGTGATGCAGATAAGGGGTTGTGGGAGAGAAAGACATTTCATTACCAACTGTATAGGCTATATTTTTCACAACAGTACTGCTGAATACACTACATGTCTCCTCTTACTTTATGTCTACAAGTGCCCTATACCTTCTGTAGCATGTACATACCTTAAAAGCTATCCAGATGGGATGGTATTGGCCAAGCTGTAACACCTACTGGTATGTAACTACAGGGGACTATTGCATGTCAGGGGAACATATATGACTACCAAGGTATACTCTGCACTGATGTTGTGTGAGTCTGCTACTGGCATACTTCACCTGGGTTTATATGTGTGTCCAAGGTTTTTGGCAGGAGTGATCAATATCTGTGACAGTGTGACACTTGAGAGCCATGTATCGTGCACAGTACAGAGGGTTTACACTTATCCTGCCATCATTGGCAGGCTTGGGATCAGACTATCAGCAGACATTTACAGACACATCAGGCATACAGCTGTGCCAACAACAGATCATTTAATTTGTCTTATTAACGTGGAATAGTACTGTACTTCATGTCGTTTTATTTAATGGAGTCTTATCATCTTGCTGAGAAATGCTGTTTACACACTACTACATCTGGACACAGGCATCTGTATACCCTTCATGCAGCTACTGCAGACATTTATTTACCTGTAAGTCCTGTGGGGAGAATATCTATTAACAATATATAGCTGTTTCTATAAATAGTCAGTACTATTTATCTGTTACTACAAATATATCTTACTACCTGTCCCTGGATTCAGACGCCGGTCTGTGTGTGGCAAAATGAACAACATATATATTGCTTATCACAATGAGCTAGTGGGCCACTGCTGTGTGTTGATTGAGTGATATGTACCTAAAGTTCACCTGGTGACAAAGTGTGACCTGGTAATATAGGTAGAGTGTTACACAAGACTGCAGTGACAGTTGAACATACATGCATGAGATTCATGCATGACAGAGATAGTAGGTGAACTGTGTATTAATAGTTGGAATGCAGGTTTACAAAATTAACCCCTAGTGGATGGGAATATGTGTGATCTGTACAGACCATATTGGGGTGCTGGGTTGCCTACCTGACCAATATACATTTGAAGATACTATATTTGCAGTCCACAGCTATTACAGTTTCATACTTACCTGCATCAGCATACCTACATTCAGGGATGCATATATCAGAAATGCAAAGGTTAACACAAGACAATCCTGGGAGAAACACACTATAATACCTTAGACAGTACTACTCTAGGTTCAGATCTTAGTGCAGAACAACTATATTGCATTATATCTTGTAGTACAGCTCCACATCTACACTTTAGCTTAACAGTTATTTATTGGCCAACCATTGGTCACTTCATGGTGTTATACTCATGTTTACTTCACAAAACCTATAATATTTGATTTCTTGAACAACAGCCCAGAATACACGCAACAAATGGCAGAGCACAAATTTATTGAGGGTGAAATGACACAGTGATTGATATACAGCTGACAATTTTTATTGTTATACACTTTAAATAATGCAGGCATTGGAAGATATCTGTTATTACACAATCTATGCAGTACTACCTTTATTTCTTCGCAATTCTGATTGCAGTTGTACTGCATTTCCTGTAGATTAGGAATGCAGTTAATTTATTCCTTTCACATTTTCAATGCCGGTGTACTTTATTACCAGAACATGTATTATTAATACAGTATAAACATGTTATTCCAGACATTATTATTGCTGTATTAACTTTCTTTCCGTAACAGTAGCATGTTTCATGCTTTCATCTATATTGAACTGTACCTGACAATACTCACTTACATCAGTCCAAATCTATGTATCCAATCATTGCAGTACACTCACAGCAGACTATACCTACTGGCAGTTACTACTGTACTCTTTCTTCATTGGTTTACTATATATTGCAAGATATATCTGTACTCACCACACTCTCAGTGCATCCTGGCTAGGCGCCCTGCATGGACCTCCAGGTTGCAAGCCCTCTCCTCTAAACCTGTTTAGGGGAAAACACACCATTATGCATGCCTGTCTAGCAGATATTTATACTAGAATTTGTAAAATCAATAGTCCCTATACTTACAAACTTCTAGGCCATTGATGTCCAGAGCATCTTGGATCCACTGGGACAAGAGCTCCCCCTTCTTTGCTTCAGGTCATCATAATGATGATGCACCTACTCACCAGTGTGAGGGATGCCAGTTGCAGTGGTGAGGTCACGTGTCAGCTGGTCCCAAGCCTCTGACTTGTATTCAGAGCCCTAGTACTGGCCCTGCAGCAGCCAGTCACCATGGTCTTTGACAAGGTGCCCAAACATGTCCCCGGACTCCAAAATGCCCAAGTGCTGCACCCAGAAGCATGCAACCTCTCCAACTCCAGCCATATTCCTGCAGTGTTCAAACTCCAAAAGGCTCTGGCTGTATTCCCACCTGTTCAGCTTAAATAAGGTTGTTTTGCCACCCTTTGCCACCATTGGACCATTTTAAAAAATGCTAAGCAAAGCTTAGCACTGTGCAAACCCACTTAGATGAGCTGAGGACTGCTTAAACTCAGATTGCTTAGCAGTGCTCAAACCAGCTAAGTGGAGCTGCACATTGCTAGGTACTGCTAAAACAGGTCCTGTTTAAACATTGCTTGGCTTAACTTAGGAATGCTTAGCAGAACTTAGTGGGGCAAACCAGAGTTTTTTAAAAATAAAAAAAAAATTATTGAAAGTAATTGTTCATTAATGATACTTTATTATTATGTGTACCTATTTTACTTTATATCTCCTAAACGCATGCATTTCACTACATTATCTTGGAGTCTAACTTTGATGTATTGGATGTGTGTGTGTAACTAGGGCTTTTATCCTCAAGTCTCCACTGAATATGGGCTTCTGGTCCAGCTGGACTAACCCAGTTGACAAATGTCAATGTATACCCCCAAAAAATAAAAATTTAAAACATTTCCCTATTGCATGTAAAGAGTTGAATGGCCCGTATTCGAACCATGCACCTACTGCACATGAAGCTGTCACTCTAACCATTTAGCTACTATTGTGAGTGGAGCTATACAGTTCTATATAGCTCTCAGTTACGTTTAAACACTGCTGAGCACCACACCATGCAAACCTGCTTAGCTATGCTTAAACATGACCTTTTCTAAATTAAATCCATCTGGTTTCTGTTTTTAGATGTCTGCACATGTCTATTGCTAAGTGTTGTGCTGCACCATGCAAACAAAAAAAAATATTTAAACTTGTTTCATTTTATTATTTAGGTTTCATCCGGCACTTTAACAGTGCAGGGGATGTGTTACTCATCTGTGGACAATGTAATACATCCCCTACACTGATTCAGTAACCATGTTACACAGCTCTCTTTCAGTAGCGAGCCTTCATTAAAATGCAAAGCATGCTGCAGAGAGGGAGCTGCAGACATGGCCACAGTACACTCCGTGTACGACTTACACTATTCCTACACAGAGTTTATTAAATCTGGGGGAGTGTCTTTATTTAACTATGCTTTAGAAATTAACAATTTATTATACTTACATGTTCCAGGAATGATTCAGGTAACTGTTTCTTGTACATATTAGTCTTGTTCTGTCATAGGGGATTTTATTGTACTCATTTACTTTATATGTAATGTGTTACATTTATACATCTGTATGACGTCCACAGCATTTTATTTTAAAAGTAGTTTACCCGGTTACAATTTTGTTGTAAATTGGACTTTCTTTTTAAATGTAGAAACAGCAGATTTCTTAATTTCTTTATTTTTTTAGTTTTTATCTCCTTGAGTCCCTTCTGAAAAGGGGTGCTCAGGAAGTTCAGCTAGATGAACAAAATATAAGTAAGCAAGTGAATATATATATATATATATATATATATATATATATATATATATATATATGTATATATATATATATATATATATATATATATATATATATATATATATGTATATATATATATATATATATATATATATATATATATATATATAAATATAAATTAGAAGCCATATTTACATGAATGGACCTGGATAACTTGACAATGTACATATACTTACTGTAGGTGAAACCGTAATACCTGCCAGTTGTTCCTTTTCCCCATTGAGTTTTACCTGTGTGATTCCTAACATGCCTTTCCCAATGTGCTGCTTGTTTCTTTGATCGCCTTAATTTGGATTTTTTTATCACAGTTGCAGCAAATCTTGTACTCTGAGTCAGGGTTTATAAACATAGGCACAATCTTTTTTTCTGTTTTATTTTTCAGTTAGAAACACACCAGTCATTATCATGTCATAGCTCCAGGTAGGCTTCTTGAAGTGCATGCATTCCTGATTCATGGCTAGAATGATTTAAACATGCAAACACAATGTCTGTGGCATTCAAATTTACACTGAAATAGTATGACACCATTCAAGCTGTATTCATAGGGAATATTTACAGCAACTAGAAAAAATAGTGCATTTATTGAATATTTGCTGCTGTGTTTAGTAGCAGTTTGATTTGGATGCCTATTACATGTTTGACACTACCTCTACCAAATCAGGTAATGTCAACTAATCTATATCAAACCCTAAAATGTCAGTCAACCGAAACAGCATAAAACACAGAATCCTGAAAGTCTGTACCACTCTGGACCAAGGAACAAACTCTAACATGGGTCTCAAAGGGGACAAAGGGGAGCAAGTCTGGTAGTTTTGTGTATTGGGAGTTTAATCAACATTGCCTGATTCAGTAGTAGCAATATCGAACATCTGATATTCAGCTGTTTAATTTGGCATCCTGCTACCATACCACTCAACCTCTCAGTGCAACAAATCAGGGGAAAGCCAGAAAGAATGGGAGACAAAGGCTTAAAAAAGGAATAGCATTTAAGTATTGCTTCTATGAACTTAGAAAGTTGCTAGAATAACAGATTTGTTTTGCATTATTATGTATTTTCTGAAGGAAATACAGTCTGAAACTCAAATGTCTGTCATTATTTTGTTTTATTTTGTGACTTCAGTCTTCGATGATTTGCCAGAAAACTACACATTTTATGAGGAACAGAACAAAAATATGAGGCAAAAATCTGGGCATTTTGCTAAAATCTGGATGGTTGAGAGGTATTCCTGTTACTAGCATGTGGGAAGCTTGTCCACTGGAAAAATACAATTTTAAGGTAAGTTTTGCTCTATATGAAGTCTTCTGTGAATTGTGATTCTGCCAAAAGAGTTTTCAGAGAAACTTTTTGTCATTGAGTTGTGATTCTATGAAATTACATCATATTCTCATAATATATATCCTCTTTGAGGTCAAAGAACTGGATGTCACTTTTCTTAAATAGCTATCACCAACCTCTGTGTGAGACTGTCATAGGCAAACACAGTTTTAATTTAATAACTAACTAACTAAATAAATAAAACAATGAGTTTAGGGTACCAACTCATTCTTCAGAGTACAGAATGAAAAAGGTCTTATAGCTAAAATGTTAGCGAGCTTTTCACATTTTGTATGTAATGGGCCAGATTCACAATGTGTATTCAAGAATATCCCTGCAACATAAGCATTTTTTGTATTTTCTAGTCACTCAGAAAGATTACACTAAGTGTACATGTAGTCTACACTTTGTGGCAACTTTCATGAATCCCCCCTGATATTTAAGGATGCATGAAAATCATTAGGAAAACTAAAATTAGAAGGAAGATGGTGTGAGTTATGCTTGTGTCGTCTGTTTACTGAGAATGGTGTACACTTAGTGCAGGCAGTAATGAATACCAGGGATTGTTATAATTTGCAGTGTCTTTATTTTAGAAATGATTTGCTGTTGAAGCCTTTTGTGGTATTGTGAGATGATGTTCCACTTCAGACTCTGTATACTTTCAGTTATCACACCGTGCCATTAACCAGATATCATTGCTGTTCCATAACTTGCTACCAACTGTTTAATACTTGTTTGGGGTTTCTTCCTCAGACATACTTACTGTAGATAAGTCTACCATGTTTCTGTGCAACAGATGTATCCCGAAGAGTCCCTTTCCTTTACTTTGCCAGTAGAGGATTTTAGCTCCTATCATATGGTAAGCAGTAATTTCTGAGAACATGACAATTCTCTGCTCAGCAGATTATCACAGTAGCTTTGTAAACTTTACTAGACAGAGAGGAAGAATTATTTTAAACAGAAGTGGTAGCAGATGATGGAAGTGACTTTCAGAATCTGTGGTAGCTGTCAAACTAATATCAGAATAAAGGAATGCATAGACAGACAAAGGAATGAAAACGGCTTTAGTTAAGAAGTACCTGCAATTTACAGAAATGAGTGGATAGGCATTAAATCTTTCTAACCCAAAATTTAGTAGGCTATTTTTCCCACTTTAGGAATGTGAGCATTTGGCTGTGCCTCTACCTGCTGCCTTAATAACGCAGTCCATTAAATGTCACCAGCAGCATTGTTTCTGTGATACAGTACCACATATTCTCCTTGTAAGCGATCACAACCAGCACTCATTTCTATCTCACCTTCCTTATATTGGAGGTGATTCTAGAACCTGTCTCTTTATCGTAAGGTAATTCTGTTGATGCTGTCTGTAAATATAATACTCTGTTTTATGGAATTTTTTTTATATACAGGTGCTTCAGACCCAGAAGCTGCATCTTATTATAGGTATGTGTCTGTTTTTATAACATTTAACACTAATATGCAAGCAGTTTAACAAACTGAAATAGTAATCTCTTACAGTCTCAAAGGATACTGTTAACTCCTGAAACTAGGCACACATGGTATATCATAATAAATGGCGTTGTGTACCTGTATAGAATATTAGTAGTACAACAATTGAACTAGAAATAGTTTATCTGGTTGAATTTGCCTGTCGCTAATTGTATAACATTTGAAATGTATATATCTGGCTAGTTGCGACTAAACAGTGTTTCTGGATGCCAAAAATACAATGATTGTGTAGTCACTAATTCTACCACATCTGTAATGTAATTATCTGGCTAAGTTATAACTAAATAGTGCTTCTTATTGTTAGAATACTTGATATAATCAGCCCTATTTGGTTTGCACAATGAACGAGAGCCGTATACCAATGCTACTATTCCAATGAGATAGGCGCAGCATGTACGGAACTAGTTTGAGCTGAAATTAACCTACCTTCAACAAGATTGTATCTGTTAACTGTATAACTGCACTGAAACTAATTATAAGATAGTCACAGAGTACATTTAACCCATATGACTGCAAACTGCTATATGTATTAAGGATAAATAACTGAATCTGATAACATTCTCTTAACTAGGTGCTACACCCCTCCGCACAACTTAGAAGGATTTGAAATATAAGAAAGAGTCTCCGCTGCAGCTAGAACACTAAAAGAGTTGCTGCACTACCCTCAGCGTCCTACCAATAAGGTCAATATTGTGTTGAAACATTATTAAATTACAGCCCTGGGTCTATAGCACTGGATGTGTCCCCATATACAGACTAGCGTAATCCCCAGCATTACTAAGTTTCATATAGAAACCAAATGTGAAACTAAGCCTATAGCAGCTAAGTAACACTTTAAAGTAAGGTGTATACCTGTAGTAAATCAGGGCAATCTGTGTTATTTCTTCAAACACTATATTGCAAACCCAGAAATCAGCGAATTTGGCTACTCAAAAGTAAAGGAAATACCTAGCAAAAATTGGAACTTTAATTGTAAAAAGGCTAAAACTGTGAGCCCCATAGTCAAAGAGTGTACTACTAACTAATTTCCTTTCAGAAGCTTGCAACTTGTGTCTGGATTAGCCCCGCTCCGCTCGCCCTCACTATGCTCGGGCTCACTCCGCGCCCCTCCCTGCCCCCAAATCTCACCCACCCCCAGTACCTCTAACTTTATACCACTCTAGCCACTCCCCATATTTCAACTACCAATCTCTGCTTCCCACATCACCAAACATCCTGCCCTTTCAATACAATCTTACTCTGGTAACCATCCTATAAGCTCTGTAAGCTTAATTAACCCTGAATACTCCCAATCACCTAACAAATAATGCAAACAAGCAAAAATAAAATGCTAATTACCCTACTCCCAATACTATTCCTAGTACATCACCTCACTGCTTACGAGCATATTGACCTACTGCAAAACCAACACCCAAAAGCTCAAACATCCACTCATGATGTTTCACTCAAGTTTAAACATCTACCCATCCTCCACTCACCAAGTATAGTGTCTCACACAAACTACACAAAATCACAAAATGCAAACCCAAAGACAAAGACTATATAAAACTAATCAACAAGCTCCTAAAACTAAGAATATCCTATCACCAAAACCTTACAAAACATGGGGACATTCATCCCAACCCTGGCCCATACACACTCAAAAACTCACACTCCACTACCACATATACTCCCACTAACTCTCTTCTAGCATTTCATCTAAATATCAGAAGTATTAATAATAAAATCCCCAACCTTCAAGTCCTCTTAGCAACTCACTTGCCAGATATTATGTGTCTTACGGAAACGTGGCTTAAACCTACTACTACTGATACTGAAATAACACCACCAGGCTATAATATTCATCGACTTGACCGTACCACAAAGAAAGGTGGTGGGATAGCAATTCTATATAAAAATACACTAACTGTTCATAGAGAATCAGTAAACCCACCCCAATTCAATAATGCAGAACTCCTTATAACCAAACTACAAACTAGCCACAATAAATACCTGAACATCATCTGTGCTTATATACCACCAGGTAACAATATAACTACCCTAGAAGAAATCCTTTACTGGCTAAATACTACCTACCCCCAAGAAACCATAATCTTTGGTGACTTTAATATAGACTGGCACTCATGCTCAACCATACCCCCCACCACACCTATAAACCTAGTTGGATATAAGCAGACCATTACCTCCCCCACCAGGATCCATAAACCAGCCAGTAGGGAAAGTATCCTAGATTGGATATTAGTCAATAACCAAGCCCAACTATACACAACCGGTACTCTCCCTGATGACCTCAGTGATCATCATCTGACCTATATCATAAAACACAAGGCAGGGACCCCCCACCAAATCAAATACATAACACGCAGAAATAAAAGGAATTTTAACCCTGCAACTTTCTTAAATGAACTAAAGGCAGTTGACTGGTCTAAACTAAAAAAGCAACCATTAGAAGAGGCCATAGCATATTTCAACAACAACTTCATTAGCATCCTTGACTCCCAAGCTCCAGTACGTACGTTAAAAACAAAATCTAAACCAGCACAATGGCTAACTAGGGAGACCAAGTCAAAAATCAAAATAAGAAACAAAGCCTGGGCCTGCTGGCGCTCAACTAAAACCCCACTTGACCACTGAAAATACCGGCAACTCAGAAATGAAACAAAAAAATCAAGTATGCTAGATAAAAAAGCTACTACAAGAACCTACTAACCAAACATCATAATAACCCTCAAAAGTTCTGGGCAAGCATAAATCAGATCCTCCATCCAGGACAGTCTACCACCCCAACCCCTGCCAACCTCACTAACAGATCCCCAGAGTGCATAGCCAATGCCTTTAATAGCTATTTCACTGAAACCATACAGTCGCTAGCAAATCAACTAACCCCACTAAATTCCAACACCAGCTCCAACCCCACAAGTAACCATCCCCAATTTAATTTCCAGCCAATCTCCACTACCTATATTAAGACATTGTTAACAAAACTAAAACCTACTACCATCTCTGCTGACCTCCTCCCTGTGGAGTACTTACAAATAGCTGCTGAAGCCATTGCTTACCCTATAGCTATACTAATCAATAGAACATTGTCCGAAGGTACTATCCAGTACCTATGGAAGATATCCCATGTCATCCCGCTTCATAAAGGTGGAAATTCCACAGAATTATCCAACTATAGACCAATTGCCATTCTTTCCCCATTAGCCAAAATAATGGAAAAATGTGTTCATAAGCAACTAATGCAATACCTAATACAAAACAACTTACTAACTAACTCCCAACATGGTTTCAGACCACATCACAGTACCACATCTGCCCTCCTTGACTTTACAAATGCCATAAACCAAAATAGGAATGCTAACAAAATATCCTCTGCCCTCTTTCTTGACCTGTCAAAAGCCTTTGACATGGTCAACCATGAACTCCTCATTCTCTTACTTAAATCTATGTCCCTCAATAGGCACACAGTCCAGTGGTTCCAATCATACTTAACTGGCAGACAACAGGCAGTTGTATGGCAGAACAAGTTATCCAACCAACTACCACTCACACTTGGTGTCCCTCAGGGCGCTATACTGGGACCACTACTTTTTTCTATCTTCATCAATAACCTCCATACAGCTATTCCTAAGGCTACCTGCATCCAGTATGCAGATGATTCCACTCTCATCTGCTCAGCCACCTCTCCAGCAGACCTACAAAATGCAACCCAAAATACATTAAACACTATTGAAAACTGGCTCACTAACCAATGTTTGTTACTGAACCCCAACAAAACCAAACTCCTACTCTTTACTCCCACTAATAGAACCACCCCTTTCTCATTCACTGTTACTTCCAACAATGGTACCACCATCTCCCCAGATATCCACACTAAACTTCTAGGAGTCATTATAGATAATAAGCTCAAATTCGACCTACAGGTCAACAAAACCGTTCAGACCATCAATAAAAAACTCGGATCAATGTACAGAAACAAAGCATTCTTAACCCCACAGGCTAGAATAGCAATTGCCAGGTCACAACTACTCTCTACTCTTACTTATGCCTCCCCCATTCTCTCAAACCTAAATAAATCAGAACTGAATAAGCTCTCACACAGTTATAACCATATTGCCAGATTCGCAACTAACTCCACCTACAGAACACATCACTGCCAGAACCTGAAACAACTATGTTGGCTTGAACTCCCCAACTTAATTACACTAAATCAACTCTTATTCTTTACCATCCTGAAAATACCCCCTCACTCTCTAATATAATAAAACCATACAACAACCTGAGATCACTAAGATCGGCCGACAAAATAATGGTCCAAACTTACAAAGCCAACAATTCTGCAGGGAATTCTCTGTTTGCCAACTCTGTTGCCAAGACCTGGAAATCTCTACCAAATCATATCACCTTGCAATCCTCCTTAAACCTTTTCAAAAAAAGCATTACACAGCATCTTACAATCAACTGGCTTTGTCCATGCTCCTTCCCTGACTAAGCTGTATCATTGTTCACTCTAACTAACCAACTTGTTTTTCTAACACTTGCAGGCCTTTCTCTACAAGCATACTGTGCTGATTGTAACTGTTAATGTAACTGTGAGTTTTTTTTTGTAAACAAATGCTATAATACTATATATTTACTACTATATAACTTTTCAATGTAAATAATCTGTGTGTATATTCTTTGAAGAAACTGATGTTATCTTGTTGGAGCTTTTCTCCCCGGGCCTCCACTGAAAATGGACATATATCCAGTTGGACTATCCCGGTAAACAAATGTAAAATAAATAAAATAAATAAATAAATAAATATAATGAATAACCAGGTACCCCCACCCCCCGTGCATGAATGCCTCTTTTCAGAGGACATCTAGAACTTCTCTGTAATTAAGTGTATGTGAATAGAATAACGAATTTGAAACTATGAAGTACAGCATGAAGCTTGTCAGCTTTTTTCTCATTTTAGTTCCAGAGCTAGAATTCACCTTGAAAGTTCCTTGTCTCCATGACAATATTAGTTACTTCTGTTGTTGTTATTGTTTTATTTGAATGCACTGAAAAATACTTTCAGAGCATGTATAATGTGTTGATGTTTAGATAGTTGATGTTTCATTGTCGATATTAGGAACATTGACATTTGAGTTTTTCACCAAATGTATATACATGTTTATGTGTATGTGTGTGTGTGTGTGTGTGTGTGTGTGTGTGTGTGTGTGTGTGTGTGTGTGTGTGTGTGTATATATATATATATATATATATATATATATATATGTATATACACTTATATCCATGTGTGTACATATTTATTTATGTGTGTGTGTGTGTGTGTGTGTGGGTGTGTGTGTGTGTGTGTGTGTGTGTGTGTATGTATATATATATATATATATATATATATATATACATATATATATATATATATATATATATATATATATATATATATATATATACACACACACACACACACATATATATATATATATATATATATATATATATACACACACACACACACACACACACACACATATATATATATATATATATATATATATATATATATATATATATATATATATACACACACACACACACACACACACACACACACACACACATATATGGTCATCTGGCCATCTCAACAAATGTTTTACCAGACTAACAGCTTGTATACTTAGATGTTATTACTGTTTGATTTTATTTTTATTGTAATTTCTTGTATATATTTGTAAACTTATACTTATGTTAATTATGGGAGCTTTTCTCCCCGGGCCTCTACTGAAAAAGGACATGTATCCAGCTAGACTAGCCCGGTCAACAAATGTAAAATAAATGTAAAATAAATAAAAATAAAAATAAATAAAATAAATATATATATATATATATATATAGAGAGAGAGAGAGAGATAGCCAATGCATGGCTTTCTTAAGGCAACAAAGCAACTATGCACATTAGAAAAAATATCATTTTTTACTTAGAACACACTGTAGCTGCATATGACCAAAACAGTATTTTTAGAATGCTAAGTTAATATTCTAAATTAATTTTAAAGCTAGTATTTGTATCCTTGGCTACTTAGGTTTAAATGAATATATGAGGATAGGTTTGTTGCATTTATTAAATTAAGATACGCTCAACTAGCTACAGACCAGTAACTAATTAATAGATGCACATTTCAGATGTTAGTTGGAATAAAGGCATTTCAGACAAAAAAAATAAGAAATAATTATATTTACGATAGTACGTACTGTTTCAGCAAAATCAGTAAATATTAAGTGTTTGTAAAAACAGACACGTTTTCTGCTGCTATGCTCACATAAAGGACAATATAAGAATGCTCTTCACTGCAGCTCGAATAGAAAATGTGAACATTTTAATCTGTGTTTTGCAGCTGAGCACTAATGAAGAATAGAGGTAAATATGAATGAAAAGTCTTCAATCTTTTCTTTCAGGAAAGCATAATCTACCACATACAGAAGCTGAATACTCTTACCGTGCTCAACCCGGAGAAGAGCTAGTTAATAAAGAAAACCATTTTGTTTTTACTTATAGCTTTACATGGTGTGAATATGCCAGATATGCACTGGTTGTGTTATAAAAACTTTATAAAATACTTCACTGCATTTTCATACAGTTGTGTGGCTGCTTGTTAATATTTCTGCTTACTACATGGATCATCAAAGCCTTAATCAATTCCTGCTTATGAAGCTAGGGCACAGTTAAAATATATTTAGTGTACTTTATAGAATTGCATTTTTTACACTTTGTTTAATTCAGCTTGACTGTTGCCATCTGCAAGTTTTAACATTAAAATTATGTTACAGAATTGATGTATGTGTACAGCAATTATAGGCTAGTTAATGTTTTAAAAATGCAGTAAGAATAAAAGAGGGAACTGTTTTGTGTTCTCAGCTGTAGTGCTTCCATGCTTCACAGCAGATTTGTCTAATTTAGAGGTTCCTTTATGCTTTGACAAGGTGAAATTCCTTGAGTTTCATTTAATTGCAGGAAAAAAGAAAACCTTGAGAGTCAGAATGCCAACACTGTTTCCCAAATGAACTTGTTCCTGGTGTGATTTTTAAGTGTGACCTAGCAATGATTCATTCCTTTAGGAAGTGTTCTTTTCTTCTTCAAGTTGGTGTGCCTATGAAGTTGGTATATATATGTTTGGATGGGAGGGTTTTCCCCCACATTGATCTGTGCAAGTTGGCTTGTCACCCTGACAAAAAATGCTTAAAGTTGATTTTTTTCACTCTTTTGTTTTTTGGAGTATTATTTTTGAGAGTTTCAGATGAGGGTGTGCCTTTCGATGTTCATAGCAGCACCTGATTTGGATGTTAACCTTAAATTAATCGAACTATGAAGTGAAGAAGTATCAACAATAGCTGTAGTGTTTTTCTTGCACACGTTTAAAGCAAAGTGCTTTTTTTCAGGACATGGACTGGTACATTTTTCTGGTCAGTTCCTCATGCCTAGTTTAAGATTATAGCATAATTCAGCAGGATAATGCATGCTGACAAGATAGTGAGTCAAGAACAATTTGTTTTAATGATAGATACTGTATGTTGTGAGGCATTTAATGTGACATAGAGCCAGTAACTCTTTGGATGTAGCATCTGACTGCATGTTCTATGCTCTAAATGTTGACATTTTGCATTCACTAGTTTCATCAGTTCTTGTTGCATAAAGCAGTGGGTTTACTTAGAATTTGTTGAAATGAAAAAGACAAACAGCTTTTTGCAAAAAGTGATTTCTGTTTCTTTTCACTTTCAATTCAATAAGAGCAAACCCAACATCAAGTCTTGCAAAAGGGTCACTGGATTAATATCTTAACTGAGATACAACACAAGCTGAAAGAACAGCAATGCCTGGTCTATATTTGGGTGCATTTTTAAGGATTACAGTATAACAGATGAGCTACCAGTATAGAAATATGTGTTTAGTTAAAAAATGTTGTCCTTCCCCTGAAATTATATTCCCTGGGATTTATGAAGTTTGTGCCAGGTGCAGGCTGTTACAACCCCAAAATATGTCCGGCGAGCGATCCAGATACAAGCTGTTCCCACGTGCACTACCTGCGCATGCTATGCCTGCACAGCTCCCGGGCTCTGTATGCTAATTAACCCATGTGCAGCTGTGTAGCATGCAAATGAAGGTATATAGTGATCCAGGAAGTGGTGCAGGCAAAGTGTAAGCATGCAGAAATGTAAACCGTAGAAAATGGTTTACATTTTTGCAAACATAAAATCAGAGCCATGACAGCTGACCAAACACATGTATTATATTGTTAATATATGCCAAAGGCTAAATATATAGCCATTGGCATAAAAGAATGTACAAAATATGAAATTAACATTTAATATTTATATTCACACTATCGCGAAGTGCAAGTACAGGGCAGTGGCGGGCAAATGGGATTGCAAGGAAAATAGAAAAGTATAGAATAAAACTGCAATGTAAAACATATTATGATTTCCCCATAATAGTGAATGGCAGGCATGCGACACCACACCATGGTGCAAGGGTTGCCAAGGGGCTGTGACAGTGTTATGCATGGTAGCTAGGAATTAGTAGGCAATGCCATGCAAATGAGAGGAGTGATAGTGAATCACAGACTACCCGCTGGTGTAAGGATGCACCTCACAGCATAGCATTATAACACCGAGGTGTGCCCTTGAGATAAAGATGACATCAAGAAAGGGGTGTGTCACCTTTGCTGTAAGCACATTGGAGCATTGCTAATCCAGTTTGCCCATAGCTAAGCAAAGCTGCAGGATAGGGGTATGTCAAACTGGCTATAGCTTTGCTTAGTTGAGAGTACACAAGGTAACCGAGTATGCATGTGAACGGAGATGAAAACACACTTAAACCTGGTAAATGGGTTTGCACGGTGCGCACTGGAGCTGAAACAGGAAGGATATAGGAAAGAAATAAGGAAATGCTGCAGCAGGGAAATTGGAGTACAAATGACTAATTAACACCTAGGAACCTACAGTGGGCCATTGACAACAGCTAACAAGGCTGCAAGCAGCTACCTGCAGAACAGGAAAGGGGAGGGGCTGTACTGCAAAGAAAACAGTAAATTGCCACAGCAGAACAAAGCGGATTTGCAGTATATCCGCTACAAGACACATTTTGCAACACATGACTGGGTAGGGAAAGTACAAAATAAGCAAGACAGCAGGTGGATGCATGCCTGATAATGGGAGGGGATCCGAGTTTAAAAGTGAATTAAAGGGCAACAGATTAATCAAGGCAGGCAAGCATAACTCCACATTAAAGGCCCCACACTTGCAGTGCTCACTGTAAAACCCATAATTAAGATACCTTGCAGCTGGAATTGCTGATACACACCCAATGACATCAGCGGCATCCATAGCAAAATAGTATAAAGTGTAAAAGCACCTCACACACACTTGTGTATTCCCATACACTCTGCACCATTGTTGTATACAGACAGGGAACTTTTAGTATGTACATGTTAGGGGCTGCCATAGCTTTGATCCACCAGCATGTGTTGGAGACTGAAAGTGGTGTGGAGGATGATGCACACAACCACCTCAGGCACCAGAGAAGGAAAAGACTGTTCAGACCCAGGGTAACCTAGCAGGGGCTACATGATCTGGAGATAGTAGAGTGTTACAGAGTAAACAGGGACACCCCACAGCAACTTGTGGAGCTGTGCTGGCCACGCCTCAGAGCCAGAACAAACAGAGGGGAACCCATCCCAGTGGATACGAAGGTATGTGTAAGCCTGAGAATACTAGCTACAGGTACCTTTCAAAGGCCAACTGGGGATATCATGGGGATCTCACAGGCATCAGCATCCAGGGTACTTCTCCAGTTCCTGGATGCCATGTTACCTCATGCCAATGAGCACATATGCTTTCCCTGAATGCAGGAGGAGTTGGCCAGCAATATGCGTCTCTTCCACCATGTGGCAGAATACCCAGATGTACTGGGTGCAATAGACTGCACGCACATACACATCAAGTCACCCCCCCCCCCGGTGAGCAGGGTAGGCGCTACATAAACTGCAAGGGATACCCCTCCATCAACTGCCAGGTCATGTGTAATGCCCAGGGCATTATCATGGATGTGTGTGCTTGCAGCCCTGGAAGCTATCACAACTCCCACATCTGGCATGCTTCACAGCTGTATCAGATATTTGCCAGGGGGACATCCCATATGGCCACCTGGTGGGGGATGCTGGCTATGCACTGGAACTGTGGATGATGACTCCCATCAGAAATGCACACACACCCATGCAGGAATGCCGTAATGAGGCACACGCACAAACCAGAATCATCATATAGCGTGTATATGGGATGCTTAAATCATGATTCCGTTGCTTGGACATATCTGGTGGAGCCTTGCAGTACTCTCCAGGCATGTGTGCCCACATCTTCATAGTATGTGCCATGCTACACAATATGATCCTGCAGAAACAGATGCAGTAGGGACAGAATGGTGAAGGCCCTCCCAGCCCACCACCATTGCCAAAGGCCCCACAGGCACAGAGGTACTCAGACCATGAACAGCCTGAGTCAGCTCCAGTAGGCAGATGGAGGTGTGCCCAGTATGCCCATGCCTTGGCAAGGAGGGAACGTATAGCACACACACTGACAGTGTAGGCAGCTAGGAACAGACACCTTTCTCCACCTGCACACACAGTAAAAATGGATGGCACACACACAAGACTACCTGTAAATTCTCATGTATAGGCAGTCTACTGTGTGCATCCAACATAGGTAGCCCTCAACTATTGCACACACAACTGCTATTGGTACAAGGTAAGTCAACACCTGAACAGTAAATTAAGCTATCAGCATGTGCTGATACTGTATATATAGGTTCATAGGTAGGTACTTGGCTAACTGCCTGATGGCATTCATAAGCCTAGTCAAAATATGTCAGCTTTTGCCACCCCATTCATTCATTAACTGTCCCTCTGTGGAGCAGAGCCAATGGCAGGATCCCTGGGGTGTATCTACTGTTCCCCATCCACTCTTCAAGGTTTCTCTTGAAGAGTGTTTGTGAGGGGCTCTGTATAATGTAATTAGGGATGTCGTTCCGAAGTATGGGGAGTTACTGTGACAGGAATCTGTCCCTCCAGCATCTTCCAGTTATTGTTGTGGCAAGGTTCAGCTCACTACAGCGTGTGGCTCACTGTGACATGGATTCCCATAGGTGGAACATATCCATTAAGCCTGAGTTTGACATGGCTTTGTTGGCCAGCAGAGATCATCTCTGAGTAAATGAGATGCCACTGACTAAAGTAGGAGTTTATTCAGTCTGGCTGCATAGGACATATGTTTGAGGCCAGTATCCTCTTGGCGAGGTTGTTAGAAAAATATGTACTTAAACATATATGAAGTGCTAGTTTAAAAGCAAATAGTATGTAATGCATTTTATTCTATTTTACAATATGGCAGTAAGAATGATCTTACATGTAATTGCTTGAAGCTTTGGAGCTGCAGTGTGATTGAACTCTGACCCTGGCAGTAGCCAGCTCAGCAAGCTTATGTTTTTCACTAATGATTATCTGCTGGGTCAGGAAAAGGCATGTATAAGGCATTGAATCTTTTCTTCCTTCCTCTGAGATAGTTGGCCTTGTGAATATTATCAGCACAGCTGCTAGAAGTTAATGTTGCAAGAAGAACAAAGAAGCATATTAAGAACTGAACTGACTATTGTATTCGAGCAGGACTGAAACCTTGAAAGAATAACATT
>NC_056733.1:141235377-141338236 GCF_019279795.1 Protopterus annectens | reverse complement strand
CATTCTGAGGAATAAAAAACACACATTTTTTTTTTTTTATATATATATATATATATATATAGATAGATAGTAAGAAGGAAAAAATAGATCAGTGGGTGTAAATATGAAGTAGATTTAGGGTTCTAAAGGTCTAGAATGTAGTCAGGTGTCAAGAGCTAGAGTTAGTCAGGATTAGTACAGGGGCAATAATATCAGTAATAATATAATAAATAATAAATAATTATATAATAAATATATAATAAATATAAATAAAATAAATATAATATAAATATAATTTTAAATAATAATATCAATTTATCAATAATATCTGAGTGGGGAATGGTGTCAAAAGCCTTGGCGAGGTCCAGGTAGTATGTCTGAACCACCTCTCCCTTCATCTAATGTCTTTGTGATTGTCTGTAAGATGTCAAACAGGTTCTGTAGGCATGAACTGCACTCATCCAAGCTGACCTGGGTTGGGTCAAGTGTTTGGAGGTTACCAATGTCTTTGTTAATGAGTGCCATGAGGATGCACTCCATGGCTTTGCAGACCAGCCTAGTCAGGCTTATGGGGTGGTAGTTACCATGGTCAGTTGTGTTTCCACCTTGGTGGAGTGGAATAACCGTTGCCACGCACCATTGTATGGGCATGCAGCCTGTGGAGAGGCTGAGGTTGAAAAGCTTAATTATGTAGGGGTCAGTTTGTCTTGTAGTGTTTGCAAGATGCAGTCTGGGACACCATCTGCCTCCACTGACACTGTGAATTGTTGTTAGAGAGGGCCATTTCCACCTGTGTCTCTGATGTTTGGGATACTGTACTTTTCAGGTATTGTTGTGGGCTCTTTAGGGGGTGAAGTTTTCGCTGAATGTATCTGCAAGGATGTTGGCGATATCAGTAGGGTCTGAATATTTTGTGCTATATTGCACCGGCACAGTGCAAATCTGTGTATTACCACTTAGATCCTTGACATGGCAAAAGAAGGCGTTGTGGTTATCTTTCGAATTCTTGCCTATTTTCCTGTTGATGTTAGCCTTGGATGATTTCATGAGGGACCTATGTTTCTTACTAATACTGGTCATGGATGTCTGCCCTTCTTGGGATTTGCTGTTTTTCTGGACTACTGTCCTACTTCTGTTCTATAGCATGTTTATTGCAGGGGTCCACCAGACTGGTGTCCTTGTCTAGGAGGATTGAGTCTTGGTTTACCAGTGATGGCATGATCCATACATCCTTGTAGGTGCTTATAGAGTGTATTTGTAAATCTGTCTGTATCTTGAGCAGTGTTTTCCCTTAGCGTGGAGGCTGCAAAACCCCCCACACCTGTCTCTAGTAGTGTGAATTTAGCTGTAGGAAAGGTATACACTGTGGTTTCCATGGGTGGGAGAGATGGTTGGGTGTGGAAACAGTGAATAGTTCATGGTCAGATCTAACCAGTGACCGGTTAACCTCTGCTGTGGTGCACCTGTTGCCCGTGTTGGTGATTACCACTTCTAGTATGTTTCCACCCCTCATTAGGGAGGTTACCACCTGATGCAGGGCATATGAGGTGATAAATTCCGGGAAGCGCTGGGCCTGGAAGTGAGTACTTGAGTAAGTTTCCCAGTTAATGGTAGGGTAGTTGACATCAACCAATGCCAGGGTGTGCATTAGGACTGTCATGTTCTCCACTGTTTCCAGGTAGGTGAAGTGGTGGTCCTGGGTCATGGAGGGTAATCTGTAGCAAGCCACAGTTTGCATTGCAGTTGTGGCTGGTGTTAGCTGCACATGGATGATCTCAGAGGTATCATGCTGCCACATTAACCTGGAGGTGTAGGTATCCGTGATGAATATGGATACACCCCCTCCATGTCTGTGTCAGTCCATGTTCTGTGGCTGAAATGTGTGGTATGGGTTGTAGTCTGGTAGTGCTGGTCTGCTCTCAAGAGCCATTAGACAGGTCTCAGTTACTCCACAGATGTTGATGTTGTCCATCCTGAGGAGTGCTGTGAGTGCATGCATGTTCTGATCACAACCCCTGGTGTTGAGTAGCATAACCTTCATTGATTCTGCTATTGTGCTGTTTACAGAGGTGGGATTCACCTTTGAGACTCTCCTAATAAAGGCACCACGGGGGTGCCAATAGCCTTGGCCAGTATTCCAAAGCCTAAGGCTGACACATAAGCTGGTATGGTAGTGTTGCATGCATGTTTCCCATCTGTGCTTGTTTCTCATCTCTCCTGTAGGTAACCTACTGGTAAGCAATAGAAAGCCTTAAACTTATACAAGTCTTCTAGCTTCCAAGATAGGCTTTTGGAGTGATTAAGTATCAGTGTTCTGTATGTTCTTGCTGTACTTAACTGTTTCCTGATTACATCGTGATTTCTCACTGTATATCATGATCTGAAAGCTCTGTTTATTCACATATTATGACTGTGATGGCCTGCACTTTAGAGGTTCACAGATAGGTAATAGGCTATCTGCCCACGGGCAATTAGAAGCATAGCTACAGTGTGTTGGCTTTCTCCGCACCATTGATGAAGTAACTGAACCTCTGTCAAGCAAAGCCAATGAAGCAATTCCAGGCAGAGTTGACGGAAGCTGTTGAAGAACGGGGTGGTGGAGGGAGATAGGGGCACTTAGTGATCTAAAGAGGGCATGTTAATGTGACAATTCAACACCATTCAATTTCCCCAACAGGTCTCACAGCTATCAAACTGGACGGGCTCCCCCACCCCCTGGCTGTATGGTTCTGGGACACATGATCCCAGGGGTGTATATTCCATTACCCATTCATACAACAAGGTTTCCCTTGAAGTGTGTCAGTGAGGGGCTATGCCTAATATAGTTAGGAATGTAATGTATTGTCTCACATTACATTTGTTATATGTTGTTATTTCAAGAGTAAGTGAAGCTCAGTGGGTTTGGGGGCCTCCGCCCTTTGCTTAGCCTAGCTTACACATAGAAATCATAGGTTCATAGGTTCATAGGTTTATACTAGGCTATCTGCCCTAAGGCATTTATAAGCCTAGCCCAAATTTTTGTGGCTTACGCCACCCCTTATATGAAAAAATGCTGTGCCCATTAGTTTGTTGTGCCTCTGTCCAGCAGTGACACAGATATGATTCCCGGGGTAAACCTACGATCTCCCATCCACAGGTCTAGATTTCTCTTGAACAGAGTCAGCGAGGTGCTCTGCCTCACATGGACCAGGATTTTATTCCACAGCAAAGGGAGTCTCTGAGTGATAAATCTATCCCTCCAGCACGTCCTATTTATATCCGTGCTAAGGTTTAAGTCGCTTGCTCTAGTGGTTTTGGTGGATTTGGATTTTTGAGGTGGAGCATGTCCATTAATTCCGGGTTGGACATGGCCTTGTATGTCAGGCACATGTCACCTCTGAGCAGACGGTATGCGACTGAATAGAGCTGGAGTTTCTTCAATCTGGCAGCATATGACAGATTTTGGAGTCCTTTATCCTTTTGGTGAGGAACTTTTGGGGTCTCTCCAATTGCTGCAGATGTCGGGTGAGATACATCCCGAATGGGGCATTGTACTCGATCATTGGTCTGATAGGTGAAGAGTACAGGGAACAATGACCTCACTAGATCTGGATGTGAATCCTTCATGATCAGGTGGGCAATGTAGAAGGTCTTTCTAACCAGTTTAGCAATGTGAGTGTCAAAAGAAAGGCCACTGTCAACCTGGGTCCCCAGGTCCCTGATAACCTCTTCTGTGCTTAGTGGATTGCCACCTATATGGTAGCTTGGGGTTACCTTGTTTTTCCCCGAAGGGTATGACTATACATTTTTTGGCATTTAACTTCAGGCCATGGCTCTGGCACCAGCTATCTGTTTCCGTGAGTCCCTTCTGAAGGATATCCGTGTCCGATGCACTTTCCACTATGGCGCCCAGTTTGCAGTCGCCAAACTGGGTCGGGTCCAATGTCTGCAAGTCCCCTATATCTTTGTTTATGAGCTCCATTATGATCCTCTCCATAGCTTTGCAGACTAGACTTGTTAAGCTTATGGGGCAGTAATTACCAGGGTCCGTAGTGGCGCCGCCTTTGTGGAGTGGGACCACAGTTGCCGTACGCCACTCCTTGGGCACGTATCCTGTGGTAAGGCTGAGATTAAACAGCTGCCTTATGTGCAGGTTTAATTCCTCATTTAGCTCGTGTAGCACACAGCCGGGGACACCATCCGGTCCCATTGATGCTGTGTTTTTAGCTTTAGAGAGAGCAGCTTTCACCTGCGCATTTGAGATGTCCGGGATGCTACACTCGGCTGGGATAGTTATCTCTCCTTTAGGGGGGAGAGGGGTGAGTTTGCACTGAACCTGTCTGCCAGTATGTTGGCAATGTCTGTGGGTTCAGTGATTTTTGTATCATTTTGGACTAATTCTGAGCATATCTGGGAGTTTCCACCCAGGTTCCTAACATAGCTGAAAAAGGCCTTATGATTGTCCTTTGAATCCATGGCAATTTTTCTCTCAAAATTGGCCTTAGTTGATTTTATGAGTGCTCGTATTTTTTACTAATAATGATCAGGGTGACTTCCTTTTATGGATTTTGTTCTATCATGTAATAGCTTTCTCCTCTTATTGTAAAGTTTGTTAATGGATGGGGTCCACCAGACTGGACGTTTGCCCTTTGTGGAAAGAGTCTTGGTTTTATTTGGGATTGCCTGATCCATGCAGTCCTGGAGGTGTTCATAGAAGGCATTTGTAAGGGCTTCTGCAGCTTGGGTTGTGGTTTCCTCTGGCTCAGGGGCCTTGAAGGATACCACACCAGTCTTGAGTAGTGTGAAGTTTGCTTTAGAGAAGTTCTTCACTATGGTCTTTTTGTTTGGGGTGGGGCGGGATGTGGATTTCCAGTGAGATTAGTTTATGATCAGATCTCACCAATGAGGGATATACTTCCGGTGTGGAGCATTTTGTCCCCATGTTTGTGACAATGAGATCTAGTATATTTTCTCCTCTCGTGGGAACAGTGACTAGCTGTTCCATGGCATTTGAATTTATGAACTCCAGGAACCATTCGGCTAGAAAGTTAGGGCTTGAGTAATGTTCCCAGTCTATATTCGGGTAGTTGAAGTCACCCAATATGATGGTGTTTGGAGATACATTTATACCCTCCAGTGTCTTCAGGAAGGCTGTGTGGGGTTCCCGAGTTTGAGAGGGTGGCCTGTAGCATGTTACAATTTGTAGAGCAGTTTTGCCTATGGTTAGTTGCACCTGGATGGTTTCGAGCTTATGCGTTGCCACCAACCTGGAGGTGTGGGTATCCTTTATGAATATGGATACACCCCTCCTTTTGTGGTGTGGTCCGGTTTTGGGGCCGGAACGCATGATATGAGGTAAAACCTAATAGTGCCGGGGTGCTCTCAGGAGCCTTGAACCAGGTTTCAGTTACAGCACAGACATCGATGTTCTCCATACTGAGAAGGGCCTCAGTGCGTGCATTTTGAGATTTAGACTTCTGGCATTGAGCAGCATTACCCTCAGTTTCTTCCCATTTTGTTTTCTAGGGTGGTAGGTTTAGAATTTGAGCCTTGCCTAAAAAGGCACAATGGGGGTGGCAAGAGCCTTAGCCAATATCCGAATCTTAGGGGTGACAGGTGCAAGCCGTCCCTTGCGAAGCAGCGTGGCTTGTCAAGCATGTCATCCCAGGCAGACAGACACTGGATCCCTTTTGAATGACACCAGACATTAAGCCAATTGTTAAAGCTGATCATCTTGTCTCTATATTGTGGCATCATTCTTGGTGAAGGAAGGATACTGCTCAGGGTTAGGGTCATACCTGCCTGGGCTACATAATCAGAGAGCTCCTCTATGTCTCTTTTCATGTAGTCCAGGGAGGTACGTCTCAGGTCGTTCACACCAGCATGGACAATGACTGTGTCATATTTGTACTTGCCGTGGAGTGACCCGAGTGCTTGTGTTATTTGGCGGATTCTAGCGCCCGATAGGCAGCTTACTGTGACCCTCTCCTTGTTCAGCCTGGTGAGTGGGACGTCAGTGTGTCTGACTATGGAGTCACCTATGACAAGTATGTTTGGTGTTGTATTTGGCCTTAAGGGCTGTGACTGCTTTGCACACTGCTTTTGTGGTTTATGTGTTGCTTGTGGGGTGTCTTGAGGTAGCAGTTGTTTGGGTGTCTGCTTTGGAGGCCTCTGCTGTTTAGGTAAATTTTACTCAGAGCCTCCAGTATGTCTTTGTGTGTTTATGTGTTTGATTCAGTGGAGTGGTAGCATTATGTGAGGCTGGTTTTGTGGTGTGTGTAGTTGCCTTCTCCTCCTCTCTGGTCTTGCCAGTCCTGAGTTGAGAGCTCAGCCTCCAGTTTGGCTAAATAGCTGCATCTCTACAGTATTTGTGTTATGTGGGAGGAGGAGAGGGTTGTCTGTGTACATGTGGCAGTTATAACATTGCCTCAAGATTCCCAGATTCACCAGCTGGACCGGAGAGGAGATTGACAACTGACCTTTGGACATGCTAGAATAATATTAGGAAATCCTTAATTGAAAACAAGGGCCAGTGGGGAGTGAGGGTGTAGTGCTTTTAATTTTTAGTGCTGACTTATATAATTGCTTTAGTGAGCAAGTGCCAGGTAACTTGAGTGCAATGTGTTACAAGTAACTAAATGCAAAAACGACAAACAGTAACTTTCTTTCAAGTGAAACAAGGAAATAAGTATAGTAAGCAATGCAGATATCACTAGTGATCCATAGAAGCGCTGAGAAGTTGCGTATTAGGTGGAATTAGCTTCCAGGGAAATAACAAGCAAACAAACAACAAGCATATAAACAAAGCTAGATTCAGCAGGCCTGGATCTAGTCTATGCTAGAGCAAACAAGGTGAACCAATTTCAGTAAGATACAGTTCAAATATTCAGGCACTATAAACCTTTAACCAGAAATTCCCAGCTCAGAAGGGCAGAGTCCAGCCTCTTCTCCCACAAGAGTGCAGACCACGAACCTTCTTAATGTAAAATAACTGGCCTGAAGCCCAAGTGCCTAAACCAGAACTAATACACTTGGACACTGGGCTCTCAATCAGCAGTTCCCAACTTAGAAGGATGAAAGCTACCTGTCCTGCCACCACAGTGCTTGCCACAAACCTTCCTAATGTAAAACAACTGGTCTGAAGCCCAAGTGCTTAATCCAAAAGACTTGAATGATAGCTACACTTTAATCAAGTTACAACCAAGCAGTAATAAATACCATTGAATACTTTAGAGAATGTCTGGATTAGTGCTCAAGTTACACAAACAAAGCTAGATCCAGCAGGCCCGAATCCAGTCTATGCCACAGCAAACAAGGCGCACCAACTTCAGTAAGAAACAGTTCAGATATGCATGCACTATAAGCCTTTAACCAGAAATTCCCAGCTCAGAAGGGCAGAGTCCAGCCTCTCCTCCCACAAGAGTGCGGACCACGAACCCTCTTAATGTAAAATAACTGGCTTGAAAGCCCAAGTGCTTAAACCAGAATTAATACACTTTTAGAATAACAGACACTGAGCCCTCAATCAGCAGTTCTCAACCTAGAAGGACGTAAGCTACCTGTTCTGCCACAACAGTGCAGACCACAAACCCTCTCAGTGCAAAATAACTAACTGGTCCGAAGCCCAAGTGTTTAAACCAAAAGGCTTAGAATGAGTTACACCAAGCAGTAATAAATACAATTGAGTATTTTAAGATGATGCAAAAGTAAAAAGAAGTAGGTAAAAACACAAGTACAGTAAAAGCAGATGAATTTTTTTTTTTTTTTTTTTTTGGAAATAGGCAGAAGCAACATTAATGTCAATAGTGTAATGGTTACAGCATCTACATAGTATCTGTGCATTCGAGGTCCCAATCCCAATAAAGTCAGGGGTGTTTATCATGTTAAAAAGTATACCTTAACCACAGCTTGCATATATAGGTAGTAATCGTTTGTATATAAAACATTCAAAACACCCATATAAACCCATGTATGCTGAAGAGTAAAGTCAGCAGAGAATGTAATGTTATGTAAGCACATAGTGAGATGTTACTTCACTGAAATGTATATACCCTGAGTAGTTAGCCGATGTGGTCATGTTTGTACGCACAGGCTATACGTTACAAAGTTTGTTTAACTGTGTTTAACCACTGCTATAATGTCACACAAACACTTTTAAACATGCTTACAACTGCTTAAATGAGCCTTATTCTGGAGTAAAAAACATTTTTAAAACATTGCGGGTGTTGAACCCTGGACCATGCACATTATAGTCGTAGGACTTACCACTAAGCCATCTGAGGTGTATACATGTTTCACAGTCTTTAGACTACACCTTATACCATATGGATTCCACTGTAATGACCACAAATGAGACAGTCACTTTGTGTACATATGTATGTTAAATTGTAATGTACTGTAGTTTGTGAACCAACACATACAAGTCTACATATGTATTACTGTTACAAATGAATACGAAATATATATATATATATATATATATATATATATATACGTCAGTGATGTCTGCACATAGCAATAGCCATATATATATATATATATATATATATATATATATATATATATATATATATATATATATATATATATACACACATCTATGAACACACTTCATGACACAAAAGCAATCCTTAGGAATTGAAGTGTACACAAAACACATGCAGCTCTGGTATTATAACTATTAATATTAACCTAATTCACCATAGAAGAGATGGTTGTTGTGTATGTGAAGATTGGGGTGGGGGAGGAATGATAGGTAATGAAATCATGCATCAAGGGGAGCCTGGGTCGGATGTTCAGCAAGTGAACTGGAGGGGTATACATGGAGTATGGGGACATTATAAAAAGGACACAAAAAAGAAACTTTCTCATTCATAATGCACCCTGTCATGTCACATTGCATCACCTAATTTCACAAACATATGAACATTACCATGTATCAGACATATGTACAACAACTGACTGTCACATTTGTTTTCAGTAGTGAGGAATGCCTGTAGCAAAATGTATATTCTAAACACCATAATATTTGTACATATCTCAGATTCCTTAGTGGAAAAGTCAGTGACCGTGGTGTTCAAGGTCCCGGGTTCAAGGGCTGTTAAGTTATTTTGAGGGCCAGAATAAGGGTTGTTGGATGCAGGTGGATTAAAGCACTTTTAAGCAGTTGTAAGCAGGTTTCCACAGGTTTGCGTGACAGTAAGCGGTGCTTAAACACAGTAAATGGAGAAGCGCTTCACAGGTTTAACCTTTGCTTAATGTCACGCAGACCACAGGCAAACTTGCTTACAATCGCTTAAATGTGCATTATTCACACTTTCCCTTCCAGTGCCTACTCTGAGAGGTAAAATAGTAACGCCTTCCAGGATTAGAACCCACAATCATGTACTCCATCCTCAGAGTAACCTACCACTAAGCTATCCGAGATGTGCCTATCCCAGTTGTGTATGCAGACAGGTTAAAACACAAAAGGGAGGAATGTGTTGAAATAGGACAACCCGCCATGTACCCAATGAAAGGTGTATGCTCATATATATATATATATATATATATATATATATATATATATATATAGAGAGAGAGAGAGATAGAGATATGTCGATATATACAGATCTACATATATATGTAGATATATAGATAGGTTAAAAACATCTACACATCTATGGAGGTACAGATAAACGTATGCAATAATATATATTATATATTATATCTATATACATATACACACACACACACACACATATATATATATATATATATATATATATATATATATATATATATATATATATATATATATTTACACATACATGTGTGTAGACAGCATCTGAAGTGTTCATATCTCAGTATAACATGGACCATAGCAATCACACATTCCGCCCCCCCCCAAACAATATGAACATAGCATATGAAGAGTATATGCCAATACACTATTACAAACATGTTCTATGGACACAGTCACTAAAACAACTGCAATGACTGCAAATATCCATGACAGAAATGCACAGATTGCTTTCATTTAGCAAAACTTTATTACATTCTGATGTATTGTCAAAAGGATTCAAGGACTAACAGTACCTGCATGCTATACAGGAAGCATTTAACAGTGCCTTAATGAATCAGTCTGCAATTACCATAGTATTAGTCCACTAAGGGATAGGTGTTCACATAGGGAAAGAGCACCTACACACATATAGAAGTTGTATAAAAGGGGTTCCTACACACCTGCATGTGCTATGTACACCCAACATCTACCCCACAACCAAAATAATTACATCAATACATCCTGTCATACTATAACCGATTATTCAACTACTGTACAACATCTGCTGAAACCTTAACATACCTGGACACAGACACACTAACATGGCCCTGTGTGAAACAGTTGCTGTTATGCAATTGAACAGCTGCTGATGTTACAGGGTTTGTATGAACCAATTCCGTTTCAGAGGGTTGAAAGGTTCGTACACCAGGAAGTGTTACAGAATACTGATTATCAGAACAGTATGATACACATTAACACCAAACTAAATATGTCTGGTAAGCACACTGTAAACCCCCTAACATTATATGCATAGCTATGCAGCCTTGAGCTGGTCAAAGATCCTGGCCAGACTGAAACATGCAGAAGTATTAGGTACAGAAAAACCCTGCACAAGTAGCAATGTTCAGAAATATAACAGCAGTACTCACATTTAAACCAAATCCTCTAGGCATTACACACAATATATTACGATTCGTCTCCATACAGCTGATGCAATAAATTTCAAATAACACTTCCAGGCTGTAATCCTCACAAGTAAGGCAAAGGGACAACGCCCAAGTGGAGTACTCAATTATACTCCACTGTTGCCATGGTATTGGCTAAGGCAGTAGCAGTGCAGCTGATCTGCATGTAATTAGGTACTTAGGAACACCAATTGGTTATCAGGATAGCACATGTTACTGATCTGTAACTATAAAAGGTTGCCTTGTCACACATTCAAAAAATCTGTATCTACCTGTAGGACAGTACAAAACACTGAAAGACAAACCGAAAACGAGTGTTATACTAGTCAATAACACCTCCAATTACTAAGAAGGTATGTATAACATGTAGTATGTCTATGTATGTAGTACCTGTTCTGTAAGAATTACAATGTAAGCAATGCATATAGTGGAAATTGCTATCTTGTAGCGATGTATTGTTGAGCAGTAGTAATGCTTGTAGTATTGTATGTGTGTACTGCTGTAGGTCACAAGGCAAACTCCTCATACACCACAAGGGATGATATGGGCTTGGAACTCACCAATTCACTTCCAGCCACTGTCAGTGTCAGGATTGGTCCAACAAGTATGTGCTATAACAGGGGATAGTATATGTTGATATATTGTAACAGTCGACATATGTATGGGTGTATAAGTAAGATGAACATGTCAAAGGTGGGTTTACTGTGCAAATATGGTTTACATTGTGGGATATTGTGCCAATAACTGTGTAATTTACAGTATTTTAGGCAGATCTGTATTCCATTCTACATAGCATTTCTGTTATGTTATGCAATCAGTAGTTATGTCTATTGGCAATTACAATACTCAATAACAGGATACATATCACTTGTATTCATCTGACAGTTTAGCAGCATGATAGCAAAGATAATTGGAAGAGCTCTGTAACTATCCATGCATATAACACATGTAATATCCACCTCTCTAGTATCGTTTGCAAGCAATAACAGCTGTGCATGTGTACATGTTATGCAAATGTGTAATGACCCTTGTTACAGGGCTGGGCCAAATGGTTATTTGCACACCTATATAGAGTGGGTATTGAGAGTAGAGACACACTGGTTGAACTACCAGGTTTGTGTAGCCTAATCTGTCATTGTCAACCTAACAACTGCTTGCACATACTGTATGTAAGGTAGTGCACAGTACTGGTAATGAAACAGGTTGCATATCATCTTTAACTCCAATGTAACATCTGCAGTAGGAGTGTAAGATATAGGAGACTGCTGCCCATGTGTAATAGCCGCTTCACAGGTGATGGCTTACACTATCTGATTATATCCCGATCATTTTGATAGTGGCATCAGAGTCTATTGATACATGACTCTGTTTGGGGAGTGGATGTCTGTGCCCAACAGAGCTCATGGTCCTGGTGGATATGTGAGTATATACCCAGAGAAAGAAACAGACCTGTAGACACTTGCATCATCTGTAATGAACTATCAGGATGTGATGTGCTCCTCAGAGGAGGATTGCTGCTAAAGGTAGCTACAATGTTTACGTAATAACCAGTGTTTTCACATCCATAACACAAATATTTACATGTGAGCATCACTGTCTAAAACATCTTCATAAGCAATAAGTAAACTAAATACAGTACTTGGCACTTGTAGTACTGAATGCTCATACAGGTATGTCCACTAGTCAGCTACTGGTGTTTACTAATGTCAGCTTTGTGTATGTGGCCATCCTGGGGGAAAGTAATCCCTATGCCATGTACACTGCCAAATCCACCTAACACCACACCCCACACATTGTCTGGGATGCAGCTACAGGGGTAAGCTGGAAGGCAGTCCAGTCTACAGCCATGACTGGACTGGACAGTCATGAGGTGTAGGTTAACACATGCCTCTCATCATCACAACCAAGATGTACCCTTACCACAACACAGTAAGGACACCCACACACACTACCAGAAATCATACACATTCACAGACGCTTCTAAGTATCTGGCCAAACAAGTGACCTCCCAAGCTGGAAGAGTCAGACAATGAAATACACAAACTGTATGACATAGTCTGCATAATTGTGCCACACCTCAGAACACATGGCTAGAAACATACCCAACAGTACTAATTTGTGAATGCAAACTCTAGCACTATGTTATGCACCAAGCTATACTAGGGCATACATACTGTCAGCTGCCTGTCAGCCATAATTAGCCACATACCCATACACTCAGACCAGCTTTTGAACTATACACATGACTCTGGCATATTCCATGTTGTTGTGCAGGACTTATGATGCAGTAGCCAGGACTGCATGGAAACACATGTAGGAACTGTCAGATCTTGTAGCCCATGCAGGTATGTCCCAAGGCCTGGGTAGCATTCTGCCATTGGCCAGAATGATACTGCAGTACAGAGAAAAAAAAGGATTGTATTCCACAATTGTCTAATGTAGTGGTGCAAGTCAAAGGGTATCCGGTATCTGCCTGCCTGGGATAACATGATTGACAGACCATGATGCTTTGCCAGACAGGGCCTGCACCTGTCAACCCTGGGAATCTGGATACTGGCTAGGGCTCATGCTTCCCCCATAGTGCCTTCATCATGCACGGTTCAAGTGAAAGTCCACTGCTGTTACAGGGACAGCCAAGCAATAAACTGCAGGTCTCGCTACACAATGATACATGTCAGAAACACTATATGGGCACACATATGTCAATCCCTAACATGGAGAACATATCTGTGCAGTGGCTGAGAGATGTTTCAATGCTCCGGAGAGCACACCTGCATGACCATGTTTTAACACATACCTCACCTCTTGCCCATTATCCTTTATTGGAACACATGGACCGCAGGTGTGTCCATATTCCTGAAGGATATGTACACCCCCACGCTAGTTGCACTTGAATAACTTCAGATGCATTATGCTGAGCAACTACCTTAGTGCCAAAGTGGAATTCAAATTGCACCTTACGACAGATCACCCGCCATGCCACAGATTTCCCAACTGTCATAATGTGCTGTAATGGGGAAGAGTAGGTTTGAGACAGAAAACCATAATAATGGCTACTCTCAACTAGCCATCACCAAAGCTGTAGATGACGGTAAGGTGGTACACACAGCCTATCTAGATCTCACCAAGGCTTTCAACACCATCCCCCACTTTGGAATTATAGACAAACTCACTAAACTAGGTATAAATCCCTATGTTACAAGATGGGTTGCCATCTGGCTCACTGACCGAACCCGCACTGTGAAAGTAGCAGACTCTAAATCCAACTTCAGACCAGTGACAAGTGGAGTAACACAAGGTTCAGTCCTAGGTCCTCTCCTGTTTGGTATCTACTTCTCTGAAGTACAGGCTAACACAGAAGGTCTTTGGCTAGCAAAGTTCGCAGATGACTGCAAACTCCTAACAATGTGGACATCCTACAAAAGGGCCTCACCGAGACAGATGCCTGCTGTCAAAACCATGGCCTCAAGCTTATTGCCAAAAAGTGCATTGTCATTCCTTTTGGTAAAAACTCTGTACCCATGAACTACCACATAGGCAGTAGTCTACTTAACACCGAAAGTGTGATAAGAGACCTTGGGACACAGGTGGACAAGTAGTCTCTCCTTTGATAATCATATCGCCACAGTAGTCAGGAAATCCTTCTACATGGCACACCTCATCAGAAAAGGTTTCTCATCCAGGAAAAAAGAGGTAATTGTTCCTCTCTACTCATCACTCATTAGACCCATTATAGAGTACAACACCCCTTTTGGAATGTACCTCACAAGACATCTACAACAACTGGAAAGGCCACAGAAATACCTCACAAAGAGGATTACCGGCCTCAAACAGATGCCCTACACAGACCGTCTCAAAAAACTCCTGCTTTACTCTGTCGCATATTGCCTACTCAAAGGCGATCTCTGCCTAACATACAAAGCTATGTCAAATCCAGAATGTTGGACATGATCCACATAAAGAAATCCCAATCCCTCCGTGCTACACGCTCTAGGGACCTAAACCTTGTCATCACAATAAACCGAACATGCTGGAAGGATAGATTCCTGTCTCAGAGACTTTCCATACTCTGGAGCAAACTACCTTTCTATATCAAACAAAGCTCCTCATTAGCACTCTTCAAGAAAAATGATTCTTGATGATTGGATGGGAGATAGGAAATTCACCCCGGGGATCACTTCTGTGGCTCTGCTTGACAGGGGCACAGGAAAATAATTTTCTTGGGTGGCAAAAGCCAGGGTACCAT
This sequence comes from Protopterus annectens, assembly GCF_019279795.1. Lineage (NCBI taxonomy): Eukaryota > Metazoa > Chordata > Ceratodontiformes > Protopteridae > Protopterus > Protopterus annectens. The sequence goes on along the minus strand of NC_056733.1, from coordinate 141,323,304 downwards.
TTGGCTAGGCTTATATAGGTCCTAGGGCCAATAGCCTAGTACTTACCTATGAACCTATGAACCTATGAGCGTATGAACTGGGAAGACTCCTCATGTACCAACACCTGCGCTCAATGCATGTTGGATTCCATAAACCCCAATGACCTGGATCACAATAGTCATACAAACAGGGCTAACAGTATGCTACACATAGTCAGTCTCTAAAGCCAATGTTATGCTTCCTAAGAGCAAAGTGGTGACTGTCATGGCACCCATGCAGATGGACAATGCATGTGCAAATGCTGAATCCTATACAAATGAACCTTAAGCAGTCACATACATGCAGTGATTGTGCCATTGAAACAGAATGAAGATCCAACCAAACACAAACAAGAAGGCAGACTGGTGGTACCATGCTTTAGACTGTACCACAGAAGGTAGTAACTGTTACAAGAGTTAACACACATGAGTGTAGGTGATCCCTGGTCAGCCTCAGTAAGATGCAGATACACCATATAAAACCACACAAAGTTACTGTGAAACTAATCAGCCACATATTATGAGACCAACTACAGAGCATTCTATAGCCGTGTCATTAATCATAATGGCAACGACAAGACCTGCCATGCTGCACAGCACTATGGCTTGGGAAGTATTGCACCTACAGAAATCAAACCTGTTCATCCAGATAGGGTCTTGGAGAACCTAAACCCACTCCCAACCCCCAACAGGAACACATAGTTATATATCCATGTACACTACAGAACCCCTGGAATAACAACTATGCAGGTACAAGCTGCACTCTATAAAGCTATACATACAGCTTTCATGGGACCTGTCACCATCTCAGGGTGTATTCTACACAAATGTAAGAACAATCAGCTCTCCACATACACATCATGGTCAATCATAGCTCCATGCCAGGCTGTGTACACACTGAATGGTGCACAGAAACAGTTATCACACCCCAAAAAGGGGGAGAAACCATTGATAATGTGAAATAGTTCACTACTACCCTGCTGAGTCTGGTCTGTAAGTCCATGAACTGTGATCAACGTATTTGATATACTCAGTGCAGATGTAGATGACAGTAACGTTGATTCACACAGCATATCATGACCTTGCTAGGTCTTAGTACACCATCACCCATACTGTGTTCCAGCTACACTCAGTAAACTAGGTGTATATTCCTATGTCACAGGAGTGGTTGGCAACTGGACTGCTGGCAGAGCCAACACCACAGAAGGTGTCTGACTAATACACACACATCAAACCAGTGCCAGCCACAGTAATACAGGGTTCATTCCTGGTACTCCACCTCTTTGTTATCTATAACACACAGACTAACACAGAAGGCATCTGCCTATTGATGTTTGCAAATGACTATGAACTAGGAGCAATAGTTGACTCAATGTGTGCTGCAGTCAACATACAGAAGGGACTTTGTGTGTCAGATGTGTGATGTATGGCCACAATCTGACAGCTAAGTATATTGCATTGTCATCCCCTATGTTAAAAACCTTGTACCCATGAACTACCACCTAGGCAGCAGTCAACGTTATGGCAACTGTATGTGTATGGGATGCAGCTGGACAGTAGTCTTTCCTTTGATAGTTACTTCACCACACCAGTCAGGTAGTCTTATGTGGCACCCCTAATCATGGCAGGGTGCCATCCATGAATATAGAGATAATTGTTCAGCCATACTCAACACTCATGTGACCCATTATAGCTCACACATTTTCTTTAAGGGTTATTGCTCATGTGTAGATGGCCTACGCTGCCCTTCCCAATCCCTAGTCCCACGATGTAGCATGCAGCCTACCCTGAATAAAGCCATGTCCTACCCAGAGATGTTGGACATGCTACACTTAACACATCCTGATCCCAAATAAACACATACTTCATGTACATTCTCCTTTCTAGTACAAGGATCACAACATGCCTGACAGATCTCTGTCCCATACACTTAGCATACTCTTGCCATACTATGCATCCCTGTCCTCAACACCACCTCTCACACCAAACACTTGTAAAAGATAAAAATCCATCGCTGTACCATAAAGGGCTGTCCTCCAGGCTATAAACCAAGGTCTGTCACCAGGTTAACCGACAATAGAATGTCCAAACACTGAACAGGTCCAAATACTGTATTTATTAATCCAGTCACGATAAAATCACAGAGACCACAAAATAACACAAAACAAAAAAAGAAACTGGTGATTGAGCGCGCTTTCGTCTTCACTTAGTAAACTTCATCAGAATCACATAATCAATTGAAATTGGATGCCTTAAATATCAAAGCATGGCAAGCCACCATTGGTTAATTAGTTAATTATTGCTCCAAAGCGTTTTGGTGCTTTTTTAAAACCTTCTATAAAGATATATGTAAACTTTTTACTCTTTTTCTTCATAATTAACTTGTCATACAGAAATAACTTGTCATACAAAAAATGCTTCGTTAATGTAAACTCCAAAAACATGACCATCTGTAAATGTTGTAAATTAAAAATTAAAAATTGAGTATGTGTGTATATGTTTATATATGTATGTGCTTTACATATACTATTTAAATGACTCACTAATAATACCTTGCTAATAATAACCAAATAATATATGTATACTCAATAAGTACCATAAACATTATATACAATATAATATTATATACTAAATTAAATATTAAATATTAAATATTAAATATAAATTATTAAATCCGTATGAAAGTATAAATGGATAAAAACATAGTGCACTGAATACATTAAATACATTAAATACATTAAATACAATATATTATATTAAAATGTTAAAATAACTACATTCAAGAATTTCATTTAGGGTTATTTGCTAAGAGCTTCAGGGCTGGTTTAATGGATAGATGATCATTCATCCCCTTGGGACCGCAGACATCTAATTTAAGCTGCCAAATTAACTCTCTATATTCCAACAGAGATTCCCAATCTCCACCCCTGTCACTCTTTTTGACCTCCTCCAGCACCCAGAATTTGAAATTAGCTTTTTCACATATATTAGTGTGCCTGAATAGGGCATTGTTATCATTCCTTCTAGTAATATCCCTCATATGCTCATAAATACATTTTCTTAGCTGACGTTCCGTCTTACCTACATAGTATGCTCCACAGGTGAGACAGTAATGCATCCCTGTCCAGCAAAGCTGCACATTGCCCCTCTCTGTGACATGGTGTGATGACCGCATGCCAAATATATCGGTAACCCTGTGGATCAGTTCTGTGGCACTGCTTGAACTGGCAATTGAAACTTGCCTGTCTGTTGCCTACAGCTAGGTAACCTGCCTGCCTAGGCTCATAAATGGCTCAGGGCATATAGCCTACTAGTTCACTATGACCATATATGCTATAGATATCCAACCCTGCAAATACCATCAGGCTAGCTTTTGTCCCATGTGTTTCACATGTGAAACACAGACAATACATGGCAGGATGCTACACAGCTGTGCAGTGCCATGTAGATGTATATGGCAAAACACATACATGTAAAACATTCTGTGAGCAAGTCTGCAGGGTCACAGGTCACGTCCCTAAAGGCTATGTATGACTATATATGTGACATATACACAGCATTAAGGTTGATTGCATTAATGTGAGCACATCCATGCATGTGCTGATAGGTAAAGACACCAGTACAGGCAAACAGACATGTCCACATCAAGACAACATCCACATGGAGTATGAGCAATGTCATCACATGACACACACATATATATGGTGATAACATAACATCACCAGTAAGTGTCAAATGTATGTGACTTAAACATGTCAGTGTTGTTATTGTCATGTAGATTTGCAAAGACTTATTTGTAATCTTAATAAATGTGATACACATGTATGTTCAGCTGTACTTCTGTATGTCTCTGTGAGTTACTTTGACCTGTCTCCATCATTATGTCTTCCAGGTATGCCATGTAGCAGGCTGCCAGCATATACCCACTTGGAGGATGAGGTCCTCATCCCCATACCTCCTCGACAACCATTCAACACTCTTCAGCCATGTGCTACAGGATGCCCTGTGGGAGGAACTCCGCAGGAGGGCAAATGATGTTGGTGGTCACAATCGCACCTATCAGCAGGTGTGCCGACACTGCACCGACCTCAGAAGATGGGCAAAATAGCGTGCTAATGCAATCACCAGGGAACAAGGTGCAACAGGTGGGGGGGCACTCACCCAGCCCCTACTCACACTTACCAAGGAGCTGTTGGCCAGCCTGGGAACACCTGCAGACCTCCATCCACAAGCTTTAGCTGGTATTGTGGAGGTGGGTGTCTTTCAAACACCGAGCCTGGAGTTGCCTGGTAAGTCAGTACTGCACATATAACACAACTATATTTTACATATTTACATGTGTTACTGTGCAATATGTAATGTAACATCATATACAAGGCATGTATGCACACATGCCACATACTATAGTCTGCTACTCTATGTATGCACAGATGTGCATACTCCATAGTATAGTGTATTGTACTGGCTTATGTGCTAACATGGCCGTTGCACTCTGTAGCTATCACACAGATGTGGATAATGATCTTACTGCTGTGACACTCCTGTTTAGGTACCTCTGGCATTTTGCAGTGACAGCAGCCTGTGTCAGGTGAGAATGTTATTATTTACCAGGCTTGATAATGCACAGATCATATTAATTGCATGCTATATGCCATAACACATGCACACATAATAGACACTGGTCAGACCTGCAATGCATCACAGTGGTTACCCATGTGGAATGATTGAAGACTATATGAAACACCTACACAAAACATTTCAAACTGCCATTGCCAGATGTGTGGACAACTGTGAATACAATGGTGGAGGTGTGTTTCACTGTAGGGATAGGTACTACATATCAGCATTACACATGTTAAGCATATGTGTGCATGCACTCTAAATGTGTTGTAGCTGGAGTATGACCGGCCCACAAGATACACCCTTGTGGATTATACCCTTGCTATGAATGTCATGCAATGTCATGTGCTATCTGACATGTCCATGACATGTAGTGGGCTGACTGCAACACTGCTCAACTATCTCCAAAACATGATGTCCCACATCCCATACATACCACCCTTTGTCTGCACAACCCTGTCCTCAGTGGAGCATTCGACATATATGGGTGTATGTCATATGGGATAACACTGACATGTGAAATAGATGGCCATCACAACCATTGGATAGAGCATGTGTACACATGGCCATAAAGGATGGCCAGAGACATGAAGCAACATACACAGTAGAAGTGATGTACATGTGTGTACACCCTGTTGTACATTGGCTCGATACAGTACAACTATGGCCTTTGTGTAATGGTGATATTGCAGATGTAAAATACTAAACATCATACAGACCTGTGCACAGCTTGTGTAGGCATAACATGAAACCACCACATAACATGTCTTGAACATCTTGAGTGTGTCATGATATGAAAGCATTCACCTATACAGTATCGAAATACATACATATGTTGCACAACATACACATACAACCACATCAGGCCACAGATACAGTACATTCACCTTGCTGGTGTCAGACATCACTGTCATGCCTACTCCTCATGTGTGTGAGGTACACAGATGGCATGTGGGACACAGAGTACTGCTAAGTTAGCCATGTGTGGGCATAGTTGGCAGGCATCAGTAATATGGTTGCAGATGTGCAGGGGTGTCATCCGTATATCCTTCTGTGACCTATGTCACACATTCCATATTAGGGTTTAGTGTGTATACACCTCAGTCACGTGGGTCACATTCCACATTAGATATGTATTGTATGTGAACACAGTCATGGCTATGAACTGTGTCAGTAACTCACACTGTATAGCAATAGTGAAACCACATGATGCCCGCAATGGCTATGCACATCAACTCAATGTGCAGTATGTCACTGCATATTTGTAGGGCGGACAGACAACATTGTGTCACCTGAAGGTCCATGTTAGTATAACACGTCCATGCATTGCGACACCATTACTGTACTGTAAATTGGAAAGGACACCATTGTGTTACACATGTATGCATGTTATTCAACATGTCAGCAGAAGACATGTCATACTACATGTCATACTAAACAGCAGAGGCCTCCAAAGCAGACACCCAACAGCAGAGGCCTCCAAAGCAGACACCCAAACAACTGCTACCTCAAGACACCCCACAAGCAACACATAAACCACAAAAGCAGTGTGCAAAGCAGTCACAGCCCTTAAGGCCAAATACAACACCAAACATACTTGTCATAGGTGACTCCATAGTCAGACACACTGACGTCCCACTCACCAGGCTGAACAAGGAGAGGGTCACAGTAAGCTGCCTATCGGGCGCTAGAATCCGCCACATAACACAAGCACTCGGGTCACTCCATGGCAAGTACAAATATGACACAGTCATTGTCCATGCTGGTGTGAGCGACCTGAGGCACCTCCCTGGACTACATGAAAAGAGACAGAGGAGCTCTCTGATTATGTAGCCCAGGCAGGTATGACTCTAACCCTGAGCAGTATCCTTCCTTCACCAAGAATGATGCCACAATATAGAGACAAGATGATCAGCTTTAACAATTGGCTTAATGTCTGGTGTCATTCAAAGGGGATCCAGTGTCTGTCTGCCTGGGATGACATGCTTGACAAGCCACACTGCTTTGCAAGGGACGGCTTGCACCTGTCATCCCTGGGATTCCGGATATTGGCTAAGGCTCTTGCCACCCCATAGTGCCTTTTTAGGCAAGACTCAAATTCTAAACCTACCACCCTAGAAAACAAAATGGGAAGAAACTGAGGGTAATGCTGCTCAATGCCAGAAGTCTAAATCTCAAAATGCACTTTCGAGGCCCTTCTCAGTATGGAGAACATCGATGTCTCTGCTGTAACTGAAACCTGGTTCATGGCTCCTGAGAGAACCCCGGCACTATTAGGTTTTACCTCATATCATGTGTTCCGGCCCGAAAACCTGGACCACACCACAAAAGGGGGGGTGCATCCATATTCATAAAGGATACCCACACCTCCAGGTTGGTGGCAACGCACAAAGCTGAAACCATCCAGGTGCAACTAGCCATAGGCAAAACTGCTCTACAAATTGTAGCATGCTACAGGCCACCCTCTCAAACTCAGGAACCCCACACAGCCTTCCTGAAGACACTGGAGGGTATAAATGTATCTCCAAACACCATCATATTGGGTGACTTCAACTACCCGAATATAGACTGGGAACATTACTCAAGCCCTAACTTTCTAGCCCAACGGTTCCTGGAGTTCATAATTTCAAATGCCATGGAACAGCTAGTCACTGTTCCCACGAGAGGAGAAAATATACTAGATCTCATTGTCACAAACATGGGGACAAAATGCTCCACACCGAAGTATATCCCTCATTGGTGAGATCTGATCATAAACTATTCTCACTGGAAATCCACATCCCGCCCCCACCCCAAACAAAAAAGACCATAGTGAAGAACTTCTCTAAAGCAAACTTCACACTACTCAAGACTGGTGTGGTATCCTTCAAGGCCCTGAGCCAGTGGAAACCACAACCCAAGCTGCGGAAGCCCTTACAAATGCCTTCTATGAACACCTCCAGGACTGCATGGATCAGGCAATCCCAAATAAAACCAAGACTCTTTCCACAAAGGGCAAACGTCCAGTCTGGTGGACCCCAGCCATTAACAAACATTACAATAAGAGGAGAAAGCTATTACATGATAGAACAAAATCCATAAAGGAAGTCACCCCTGATCATTATTAGTAAAAAATACGAGCACTCATAAAATCAACTAAGGCCAATTTTGAGAGAAAAATTGCCATGGATTCAAAGGACAATCATAAGGCCTTTTTCAGCTATGTTAGGAACCTGGGTGGAAACTCCCAGATATGCTCAGAATTAGTCCAAAATGATACAAAAATCACTGAACCCACAGACATTGCCAACATACTGGCAGACAGGTTCAGTGCAAACTTCACCCCTCTCCCCTAAAGGAGAGATAACTATCCCAGCAGTGTAGCCTCCCGGACATCTCAAATGCAGGTGAAAGCTGCTCTCTAAAGCTAAAAACACAGCATCAATGGGACGGATGGTGTCCCGGCTGTGTGCTACATGAGCTAAATGAGGAATTAAACCCGCATAAGGCAGCTGTTTAATCTCAGCCTTACCACAGGATACGTGCCCAGGGTGTGACGGCAACTGTGGTCCCACTCCACAAAGGCGGCACCTCTACGGACCCTGATAATTACCGCCCCATAAGCTTAACAAGTCTAGTCTGCAAAGCTATGGAGAGGATCATAATGGAGCTCATAAACAAAGATATAGGGGACTTGCAGACATTGGACCCGACCCAGTTTGGCTTTGTCAAGGGAAGATCATGCCTTTTGAACTTGGTGACTTCTTCAAAACAGTCACCAAGGCCATTGATGAGGAAAGGCAGTCCATACAGCCTACCTTGACCTTGCAAAGGCTTTGACAGAATACCCCACTCGGGTATTGTAGAAAAACTTACCAGCTTAAATGTAAACCCATATGTCACAAGATGGGTTGCAAACTGGCTTAAGGACAGAACCCACAGGGTTAGAGTTGCTGGCACTGTGTCAGACTCCAAGCCGGTCACAAGTGGTGTCCCACAGGGCTCGGTCCTTGGCCCCTATTGTTTGGCATCTACTTCTCAGAAGTACAGGCCAACATGGGAGGACTTTGGCTGACAAAGTTTGCAGACGACTGCAAACTGGGCGCCATAGTGGAAAGTGCATCGGACACGGATATCCTTCAGAAGGGACTCACAGAAACAGATAGCTGGTGCCAGAGCCATGGCCTGAAGTTAAACGCCAAAAAATGTATAGTCATACCCTTCGGGAAAAACAAGGTAACCCCAAGCTACCATATAGGTGGCAATCCACTAAGCACAGAAGAGGTTATAAGGGACCTGGGGACCCAGGTTGACAGTGGCCTTTCTTTGACACTCACGTTGCTAAAGTGGTTAGAAAGACCTTCTACATTGCCCACCTGATCATGAAGGGATTCACATCCAGATCTAGTGAGGTCATTGTTCCCCTGTACTCTTCACTTATCAGACCAATGATCGAGTACAATGCCCCATTCGGGATGTATCTCACCCGACATCTGCAGCAATTGGAGAGACCCCAAAAGTTCCTCACCAAAAGGATAAAGGGACTCCAAAATCTGTCATATGCTGCCAGATTGAAGAAACTCCAGCTCTATTCAGTCGCATACCGTCTGCTCAGAGGTGACATGTGCCTGACATACAAGGCCATGTCCAACCCGGAATTAATGGACATGCTCCACCTCAAAAAATCCAAATCCACCAAAACCAATAGGATGTGCTGGAGGGATAGATTTATCACTCAGAGACTCCCTATGCTATGGAATAAAATCCCGGTCCATGTGAGGCAGAGCACCTCGCTGACTCTGTTCAAGAGAAATCTAGACCTGTGGATGGGAGATCATAGGTTTACCCCGGGAATCATCTCTGTGTCACTGCTGGACAGAGGCACAACAAACTAATGGGCACAGTATTTTTTCATATAAGGGGTCGTGGAAGCCACAAAAATTTGGGCTAGGCCTATAAATGCCTTAGGGCAGATAGCCTAGTATAAACCTATGAACCTATGAACCTATGAACATGTGATTGGCAAGGTCATATGCCACACATCAGGCTGGTGTACTGTAAACTTGTGCTGGTCTGTGGCACCATTGCAAAGTAGAGACAACCATGTCAAACATGTGTGTACAGCCACATGCACAATGTCTGTAGACTCAGCTCAGGGGTAGGTGGAATAATGTTGAACAGATATGCACTGCTTTGGGTGAGATATGCAAGCTAAGGCTCAGGGCAAACATAGTATTCAGTCAACATACACTTCTGCTCATGTCCTCACACATAGGGGCAGTGGCCATCACAAAGCATCAGTGGCAGATGTGCAAAGGTCAGCGATGGTCTGTTAACATGTGGTGTATGTTGCACACACCATGGCAGTGCAGTGCAATGATGCATAGTGCATGCATTGTGTTAGAGGTATGGGGCATAACCTACTAACACAAATGGCACAATACAGGGATGTATGCTTACCACCACTATAATTGTGTAAGGTGCATGCCGTCTGCTATAACACATGCATGCTGTTGTGTGCAACTCAGGGATGTATGATAACTACCACTATAATTGTCTAAGCTGAATGCTATCTGCCATATCACCTGCATGTTGCATGTCGTTGGGTGCCATAGCATGTGTCTGTGTGGTATAACTTGTAATGTACAGTTCTTGTCTTCCCCTCACAGGTGTTGATGTAGGTGCAATGCCTTCCTGCGGTCCACCTGATCTTAGTGTCCCCACAGACTTTAGCAGTGATGATGAAAGTATGATTGAGGCACAGGCAGGGTTGACAGGGGCTATCTGTGCCATTGTTTGCCATTCCACCTGTATCCCCCTCATCTATGCACACAGTTCCCCTGCCTACACATACCCCATCACCAATGGCCATAGAGGAAGGACAGTTGGTGGGTGGTAGCATGGAACAGGGAAGTGTGGAGACTATGGAAAGTGTGCCTGCACACCATGATCCCAGTCAACTGACTGGTGATGTCCCACACAGGCATGTGACCAGTGCTGCCTGTAGGAGGACCACTGGCCAACATGCCCCTGTGAGACAAAGCACATCAGCTGGAGTCACCAGATGCATGTTTCAGGCTGTAATGGAGGCACAGGCACATGCTGAACTGCACAACAGAGAAGATCTGAGGCTTCAGAGGTCTGTGGTCCATTCATTAACTGACAACATCCAGGCAATTGCAAATGCTCACCATCATCTTGCAGATGTTTTGGATAGATGATTGGGTGACATGGTGGGAGTCCTTGACCATGGCATGTCAATCCACGAGCGTGGAATTTCTGTGCTGGAACATCTGGTGGGAGTGAGGCATCGAGCATGTGGATGTAGGTCAGCTACATCACCTGTTGAAGGTCTACATGAACATGCTACTGTACATGCCCTCTCTCATAGTGGCAGTAGCAGCAGCAGTTCAGCTGGTACTGTGCAGTCCACACCAGGACACAGCAGGCCACGTGCACTTGGTCCTGGATGGTCCCAGCAGGAACATGATTCCAGTAGACATGTGTCATCAGATAGTACCCAATCTGGACCTCTGCCTGGTAGTGCCTGTACAACCACTGGCAGGCACAGGTCACGTGGCCGGACACCGTGAGCTGTGAAACCTGCCTTGTATGGGTCTATATTAGAACACCAAACTTTCAAAATTTCAAGTGTTCTAATATCGAACCCTATGAATCGAAAATTTAAAACAGCAAACATACAGAACAGCAATATTTTTCCTAGTGAAAAAATTTGCTGTTCCAAAGCACATACACACAACACAAGCACACCAAACAAACAGCAATCCATACACATACACCTAAACACTTAGACCTAACCCTACACTAAACTATACATACACCACAATCCACTTACCTTAACCCAAACCCTAATCCTAAGGTCCATCACTATCGCACAGTCACCTCACCCGCGCCCTAACCCTAACTCACCTACCCCACCCTAACCCTCATGTTCACACAATCGCACACTTACCTGACCCACACCCTAACCCTAACTCACCTACCCCGCCCTAACCCAAACGTCCACACAATCACACACTTACCTGACCCCGACCTGTAATTTCCACCACAGCACTGAAAATACCGAAGCAACAGAAACGGACAACCAAATTCTTTCCCTAGGAAAAAATTTGTTTTTCTGTTTCTTCAATATTTTCTGCGTTCGCTGAAAACGGGTCGATATTAGAACACTCAGAATTTTGAAAGTTCAGTGTTCTAATGTAGCCCCCCTTGTACAGTCTGCAGCTGTCAGTAATACTCCTGTGTAGACCAGCCACACGCCAGACCTGTGTGCTTGCATACACACACACACACCAGAAACAAATGTAGGGCACCTCAACACACACACATGCATAACATCCACACATGCCCAGTGATATCACAGGTCCTAACACACACACATGATGTCATCCAATGGCGCAGCCTAGGCCTCTGGCAAACATTATCACCCTGTGCATATGATGATGCCTGTGCCACATCCCTGTCATCCACACCATCGGTGCAAGGACATGCTCATATGGTCTGATGCACAGGGTGAACATACTAGGTAGACAATTGTAGATTAATATTGTTGAGTAGTGTTGACAGGCAGCAGACATACCATGTATTACAGTTTTAGAATGCATTTTGTACGTTTGACAGTATGTATCATGTGTAACAACACTAACAGCATGTTGATCTTGATGTTCTAACTTCCTTTTTCAGGTGTAGTTGCATGTGCCAGGGGATGTCAGTGTTTGCGGTTAGTGTCCCTTATGTACATGTTGACTACTCACAGATCTGTATAACAATACCTGCATGCACTTTGTAGCTTCCACATCACAGTTATAATCTCCCATGTTTCAATTATGTTTACTGTTCTAATGATCCAAGAGCAACATGGCTGTGTAGTAAGCAACTGTGTTCACAGCCATCACATCCATAGTGGGTGACATCACAAGTATAGTTACCTGGAGCAGGGAGGAGGTAGAAAAGTGCTATAGTGGATGACAAGGGTAAAGGTCAGTGGAAATAGTGGCTTCTCATTGGGAAGCAGTAATACCTGCTGCCATGACAGGATGCAAACACAGACACACCCACACACTCAAAGATTCACAGACACAGTAACACACACTCTGACACACACACCCACAGTTGCCAGTGTTCGGATGAGAACCCCTGCTTATGTGCAAATCATCATTATAGTACTACACAATTAAAAGACATGCCACAGAGATTATAAATGTACAGGTAGTCAGAATGGCCTAAGATCGAGGACATCGACAGGGATACTACAGTGCAGTGAGTGCATGTGGGGAGGGGGGGTTCATCAGTAGGCTGTGTAACAACAAGATGCACCCCAGGGTGTACATGTTAACAGGTGATTAGAATGCCCATCTAAGATTGATGATATCAACAGGCATACTAGATTGCATTGAGTGGGTGGGGGGAGGGGGCATTAACATTTCACTATGGTAAAATACAGCCTCTCTCCAGGGACCGGACAGCCACACACACACACACACACACACACACACACACACACACACACACACACACACACACACTGTGGCATTCACAAAGATATACACCTATGTCACACACATGCAGACACTTGACATGTGTGAGGTTCAACCACCTGCCTATGCCTTTCTTTCTACACTTCACTCTGTACTGATGTCAACAACAATGTTCAGGAGAGTGAAAAACATGTGGGATGTATTCCAAACCATATGTGACATATATGGACACACGCACACCCACACGTGCCGGTACTGTGAATTAAACTCCTGCTCATCTCATGATAGGTACTACAGAAGTACAGCACTATCGCATTCACTACAAAGCGTACTGACACTTTCCTTTGCCAACTGTGCTGATATATGCACAATATATGCACAGGGGAGTTATTACTGTTATATGTGTCAAGAGGATCGCCTTCAGTGTCACCCTTACTGCATTCTACATTGTTTGTCTTCCACTTCAATTAACAAAACTAGACCTTAGCAGTTACACAGGTTATTGTAGGAATGGTTATAACGCACCAGTGAGCTGTCCTCAGTAATCATTTATCTGCAAAGTAGCCCCACCACATAGTAGTCATGTCCAAACATCTGTCTATACCTCATGTACAGCTTGCTGTACTTTGAGCATATCACCATATACAGTTGGCAATGTTGAGGCTGTATTGCAACAGCATGATGTACTAAGACAGTCACCTTCAAACATCAGACACTGCACACACATGGAATCTAAACAAACATCAGTACATGTAAACATATGCGGTCTACATCAGTAAGTGGACTAGCAGGTCAAGAGATACATTCCACACCTTTCTCACACCATGTGTGAAACATAGCCAAGCATTACACCATAATGGATGTTGCATTCATGTACTGGTAGGACACAACCACCTTCACCGAGTAGCCAAGTGTACATATATGAAAACAGCACATAGCGAGCCACACAGAGCATTATTCCATGTCATGCTCCTACAAACTGTTACTTGACAGTGCCATGGTGAAGCCAGGGCACTGTAATGGTCAACAGAGAGCACATCATATTTGCCACATACACCTCATCTTTACTGGAAGAGTGCCAGCAATGTGCTCTGTTAGAGCTAGGCAGTACACTCATTCAAGCATGTGTAAGGTCTGTGGCTTGTAAATATCTCACCCCAGCATGTACTGGCTATTGTGGTACTAAGGCTAAGTTCCAGAATACACACAGCATGCATGGCTTGTAATTGTTGCCATGGGGTATATTTATATGTAGGAGCTGTGGGTACACATGGCTGTACATGTCATGAACATATCACCTGTGACTACTCAGGAACATACAGAGCAGATCTCGATTTCCCTGAGTCTGCCAATACAGACCTTGTGTAGGTCCTATAACCCTGTTATTTGGGTATGTTTGTAGGCATTGCATTAGGTGGACATGTTTAATGACATACATGCTACATGGGTTGTTGAATGATATGATAGGTTTCATGGGTGACCAGTAGAGAGGGAATATTACCTCTGTTAACATAGATCTCAAGCCTTATGTAATGTTAGCATGCTATCTGCCATGTGCATGTGTGTAATGACTGTAGCCACCTGTATGTAGAAAGGATAACGAAAGCTATGATAATGTCATTTATGTTGTATGAGTGTGGAATGTACATATCCAGGGCAGGTACAGTTAGGTCATATCCAACCATGAGGGTGTTGTTTACTGGTGTACAGCAACAGTTTACTGTGTTAATGCTGACAACATCCGAGAGACCCTGGAATGTGTACAACAGAGCTGGTTACAAACAGTGGTATTATTGCATTGCATAACACATTATGCAGCTGTGCTGTACATGGGTACTTTGCACAGTTGATGTAGGCCTAGGTACAGTCCACCAATCAAAGGTTATTTGGTGGTCTACCATACTATATCATACCACATATGGATGTGTGTTGGTAGTCTGGGGACAAGGTGGTGGATGTATACGAGGATACAACCTAGAATGCAGTGTTTGCCACTGTCACCTGTACCTGACTCATCTGTGATGAGTTATGTCAGAGTAGTGGTCTTTACATGTGAGTAGCCTTTATGAATATGTGGACACCACCACCTGGAATGGTCCATACCAGTGTTATGGCCTACATGTCTGGATCTGAGTTATATGGTGGTAGTGCAATTGTGCACTACAGAGCCTTCAGCCAGGTGTTCCTCACTGCACAGATGTCAGTATTCCCCACTGTAGGTTCTACATTGAGCAAATGGATTACAATAGCCACACATCTAGAACTGGTTAGCATAAGCATTCAATGCAATTGTCTTGTAGGTGTCAGGGTGTTACTTCTGTGTGGAGGACATTTGCCTTGGAATGCGACTATATGGGTAAATGCAACCTAGGTATTATCCACACTCACTTGAAACATGGATGCATGTGCTCTGTGTTGAAGGCTTGTCATTCAGTCATGACAGTCCGGAATGACAGACACTGGACAACCTCATAATAACAGCAGGACTGGCTCATTGCTTTGGTCTAGCAGTTGCCACTCGCACCATGGCATCACTGCGAGTGGCAGTAATGTGCTTGGTAGCAAATGCCACGTGTAAGGTGATGGACAGCAGCAGACATTGTGTATATAGCAATGTGAGATATACTTAGTGTAGCAGTCCTGCTAATAATGACAGCTACTAACACAGCTGGGAGAGGTCATTTTGACACCTGCACCTCAGTACCATTGCACAGTGTGGCTCACACATTATGCTTGCACATGCCACTGTTCCAAGTATAATGCCACTGTCCACAACCTGCTGTCAATGTATGCCTTTCAGGACAGCAAGATGTGTGACACATGCTTTACGTAGCATCCACCTGTGTGTCCCAGTTAACCTATTGTCTGTCACGTCCACACATGCATGACTGTGTATATTTAACATATATATATATATATATATATATATATATATATATATACATATATATATATATATATCAGTACTTCATGTACATGTATGCATATGCATCACACAGCACAGACACAGATATATCATTTACGGGCCACATACATGTATCTGGTAGTAAACCAGTATGATGTGCATATATACTGACAGGTAAGATATACATAGTTGTAAACCTGTGTGTTTTCAATAGGAGTCTATTACGTGTTCTGTACATGTAAGTATATGAGCATGCACACTCTGTCCTTCTGTGGTCAGAATCGGAGTGCATCCCAAACAGCCCTGTGCTACTAAGTGTATGAGTGTACCCACTGCCACCTTGTGTAATTTGAGTCAGTGCATCCAAACAAGCCCTTTGTTACTAAGTGTATTAGCATGCCCACTATAACCTTGTATAGTTGTAGCCATAGTGCATCCCAAATGGCCCTGTGCTACTAAGTGTATGAGCATGCCCACTGTCACCTTGTGTAATTGGAGTCAATGCATCCAAACAAGTTCTGTGATTCTATGTGTATGAGCATGACCACTGTAACCCTGTATAGTGATAGTAGTTGTCCATTCCACAGATGGGCATACTCCAGTTCAGGTTCCTGTTGTGCTACAAGTATACCTCTCAGGCCTACCTATGTACTACCTGCAGATGATGTGTTTTGTTTGTGCATACAGGTTGTAATAGACACCTACTTTAAACACACAGGTTTACAGCTATGTGCATCATGACTGTCAGTATTCCTGTTGTCCTCAATCTTAGAAGGGCATTCTGCCTACCTTGAAATGTGTAATCTCTGTGGCGCATCTCATAACTGCATAGTACAGTAATAGTGATCTGTAGATAGGCAGGAGTTCTGATCCCACCACTGGCAACTGTGTGCATGTGTGTGTGTGCTAGCAAATGGCTGAGTGTGTGTGTGTCAGCAAATGCCTGATTGTGTGTGTATTTGTGTCTGCATCCTGTCATGACAGTAGGTTTTGTTGCATTCCAAAGAGATACCACCTTTTGCACTGGCCTTTATCCTTGTCAACTGCTAAACCTCTCCCCACTGCAAGTAATCAGTCCTGTGATGTCACCCAGCTCAGAAGTGGAATCAGAGTAAGTGTAATTGTATGTGTTCTGTGGCACATACCCCAACTGCATACCACTGTACTAGTTACCTTTACATAGGCAAGACGTGTATGCACAATACTGGCAAGTGTGTGCGTGTTTGTGTGTGTAACTACCCTGTAGCCAGGCATACACATGTGTAATGTCTTTTAACATGCTGCACACCATGGTAGCCATCTGTGGTAACTGGTGTCTACAAAGTATTACATAGTTAGGAATGGTAAAGAATACACAGTCAAGAACGACTACAGTTGGATATGTTATTTTCCTGTGCCACTTTAGAACAGTGACACAGAAGTGGTCACCGGGGTGTAAGTCCATACCCATCATTCCCCCACCCAAACTCCACAATCCCTGGGGTAGATTACATTAGCCATCATTCCCCACCCCAAACTCCACATACACAACAACCATCCTTTCTCTGGTAAACTGATTAAGATTTAAATGTTATAAAACAAGAGATGCCTCTGTTTTGTGTACACATCAGTTCCTTTGGAACCCTTCTCTGTCACAAAGTCACAAAGGGTGTTCAGACATGTGTGTGTGTGTGTGTGTGTGTATATATATATGACTATAGCTGTGTATATGCATAGATATATATATGTGTGTGTGTGTGTATGTGTGTGTGTGTGTGTGTGTGTGTACACATTCCGTAGGTGCATACACACACACACACACACACACACATATGTATATATATATATATTTATATATATATATATATATATATATATATATATATATATATATATATATATATATATATATATATATATATATATATATATATATATATATATATATATATATATATATATATATACATGTGTGTGTGTGTGTGTGTGTGTGTAGTTATGACAGTTGTACAGATGCAGACTTGTCTTTGTTGTTTCACAGAGTACAGTACATTCAAGGGTACTGTACATATGTATACAAAGTGTCTGTCTTATTTGTTTTCAGTACTGTGGAATACCTGTAGTAAGATGTGCATTATAAAATCTATGAAACATATATATAACCCAGATGGCTTAGTGGTAAGTCCAGTGACCTCCATGTGCATGGTCCAAGTTCAAGACCTGCAAGCCTTGTTGCTACTGTCAATTAGGACTAACTAAGGCAGTTATAAGCAGTTAAAAATGTGTTTTTGTGACAGTAAGCAGCAGGTTCACACAGGTAACAGACATGTACAACTCACAGTACACTTGAAATGCCCTTCTTTGGCAATCCTGCTGATGTCACCCACCTACGAATACACCTCTGGGACTGCTGTTATCCAGTAATCTCCATGGCACATGCTGTAACTGTGTAATGCTGTAGTGTGATAAACTAGTTTGGTAGGTGTTCTAATCCCAGACAGGCCAACTGTGTGTGTGTGTCTGTCTGTCCACCTGAGAAAGAAATTATGCTTTTTAGAGTATGCATACTCTTTACAATTCACATACTCACCTTTGGCAAACCTGCTGATGTCACCCACCTAGAAATACACCTCTGGGACTGCTGTAACCCAGGAATCGCTGTAGAGTGTGGTGTAACTGCATAATGTTGTAGTGTGATAAACTAGTTAGGTAGGGATTCTAGTCCAAGACACACTTACTATGTGTATGTGTGTGTGTGTGTGTGTGTGTGTGTGTGTGTGTGTGTGTGTGTGTGTGTGTGTGTGTGTCTGTCTGCCGGAGAAAGTAACAATGCTTTTTAGAGTATGCACACTTTTTACAATTCACATACTCACCTTTACAATTCACATACTCACCTTTGGCAATCCTGCTGATGTCACCCACCTAGAAATACACCTCTGGGACTGCTATAACCCAGTAATCTCCATATTAAATTAGTGTTTTATCAAAGGATTGTGGTGGTCTACATTGGTTTGTTCGCTAAAGATTTTTTTGTACTCTGTGGACCTTCAGTCAGTTTTCTCAATTTGTTTTCTTTGAATCTCCATAGGTTATGCTGTAACTGCGTAATGCTGTAGTGTGATAAACTAGTTAGGTAGTGGTTCTGTTCCAAGACATGGTGTGTGTGTTTGACAGTCAGAGCCTGTGTGGAGGTGACTGTGAGTGTCTAACCACTGGACATGTTGGGGAGCAGTTTTTGTAGTTTTCCTATATGGTGTCTGTATTATATGTCACAATGTCCACCTCACGAGGAGTACAGATGTCATTCAGCCAAGGGACTGTGTTGGCAAGCCATACCCCTACATCTGGCAAAAGGCCTGGTGAACAAAGTATGCAACCCTACTATTACCCGGAATAAGTTCTGAACCCATGTGTCATACACAAACACACTTGCCTAGAATATCCTGCTATGTTACTAGTACCCTGCACATTGATGACAGATAGTAGGCATGGTGTGATTGCAGTGGGCTGCAGAGGGCATGGCACCCTGTCCAGCAGTACAATAGGCACATAATTGTGGACAATGTGCCTTCACTATGTTCCCCACTGGATGCCTGCAACATATGTGGTGCCATCACATGTGATCCACAAAGGCCATACAATGCCTTACACACATGCCCTGTTTGGACAGATGCCACTGACACCAGGGAATACCTGTATCATGCTATCAATGTAGGTGCCATGTCAACCTGCTGTTTATTAGCAGGTCCTGCCACACCAGGCCAGTATAGGCATATCTGATGATAACAGTCTGTGTACACAACATGTGCCAGCCAAACTAGGTACACATGTACATGTCACTGTACATTATTGTGGGAAGTGCACATCCCAGGCAGTGTCCATGTCAAGGACTATCAAATACAGACATGGCATGCATTGCAAATCAATGGCCATAGACAATGGTAACCAGGATGACAGGAAAATTCATACAATACCCATCTGTGTGGGATATTGCAGACCTAGCCTTGTACAGCCATCTTGCACAGCCACCCACTAAACACCCATGAAGCAATGCACACATGTATGTCACTACTGGCACCTTGTGTCTGCATGTGGGGTATGATGCTTCCAACCACAGTCACACGCAGTATAACTCCCATTGGCATACCGACTGATGTCAGACACGTTCACATTCCCTAGCCCATAGTACCTAAGGATATCACCTGTGGTGCATGTAGTACTTGTGCATTACTGCAGTGTGGCAAACTAAGTAGTTAGGAAGTGTATTTGTGAGCCTGGCAAAGTGTGGCAATGTGTCTGAGTCCCTTAAAGAGTGTGGTTGTGTTGACAATGACATCCGTTCATGTGGACAGCCATGTGTGCTACACCTAATGCATATCTACTATATCTCTGTTGCAGATGTCGCTCACCAGCACACATATATGTTCTTACAGCACACCAACATGTCAGCTATGTGGCACATGGAGTAACTGCATGCACTTGTAATAATAATGGCTAGTCAGTCAGGGGTTTGAGCCTCTGTACTGGTAGGTGCGTAACAGACGATGCTTAGGTTTTAGTCTCGAAGCCCTTCTCTGATGTACTTGCCTCTGTCTGTCCCTCCCACACACTCTCTGGTGGATGCAGAGTTGTACACATGCTCAGCAGCAACTTGTGTTTTGCAAGTGTTGGTCATGATCAGGTGATGGCCTCTGCACCTATTGCAGTCCTCCTCTAGCTGATTGCATGTGGAACAGCTGTGGTGATGTTCCCATAACCAATCACATGGAAACACAGTATAATATCTAGGAACATCTTGTTGGTGTTTGCCTATGACAGTCACTGTTAGTGGAACCTGGATCTGGTTTTTGGTAAACAGCATCACAGATGATATCTGGATGTTCCTCAAACAACATACACAGTGGAAAATAGACTAAAGACAGGAGGGAGATGTGCCAGACATGACTACAGCATGTAAGTGCAGCTATGCTTCATTGAGACTACTGCTAGTTTAACAAGTTTTGTGTGGTAATGTCTATTCTGCATGTTTTAAAACTGACAAGATAGTGATCTGTTTGTGAGGGAACCCCCATCTCTAGGGCCATCTGTGGACTGGTCAGTGTCTGGAACCATTTGTTTCTTGTGTTACTCACTGAACACACGTCTGTGAACTGCAGAAGCATAGTGTGAGGACTGCAGTCAGTACATGGTAATAGTGATGAGAGTTACTGCCATCGCATCCCTGATTGGACATATGTCACATGAAACAGTGGTATGACAGTCACTGTCTGAGGTTCTCACAGTGACATGCCAATAATGGGCCACAGTTCATAGCTGCAGTCACAAGTCTTCTACACTTTGTACAGATGTTATGCAGTATATATGCATGTGTTGTGCTCCCTCTGCAAATGTATGCCATTTGTTGTGTTGGGTTGATGGTCATATCTATGCATGCTGTTATAAGTAATCCTGAATGCTGTTGACTATTACTAAGCCATATCTGTGTTTAAACTGCAACACCATAGGCTGTATGGGATTGGAGGTCCCGGCAGAACCTCCTGTCCCACTTCAGCTGACCATGGCACTGGGCACCAGCACATCTGGGGCCCAGCCTTGGAGCTCCAACTCTGTTGGCCTTGCACCACCTTCTGGTGGAATGGCCACTGAGGATGGGGCTTGTCACCCCTGGGAGCAGGTCCAGACAGGAATTTGTCCACTGTTGCACAGTCCTGGACATGGCACATAGGGGGCTCAATAAGGGTTTTTGAGGCCAGATACGCCAGCTCAAGGGCAGAGTGTCACATTTAGAGAGTGGGCCTGCCCCTTCTAGACAGCCCCCAGCACAGCCACCTTTGCAGTTGTTTTGGTGCAGTGGTGGCTGCCCATGGGTGGAGACCTCCGTCCCACTGTTTCCATCTGGAGGCTCATGGGCTTGTGACTGCCAAACACCCCTCCCTGTCCAAGGTGTATCCCCCCATATGTGTCATATACTGACCCTGTATGCTGTCTTGTCTGTCATCCTACCCAACCTATCCTCCACGAGCATACCTACACTCCTTCCTCCACATCCCACTCTCACCCTACAGAAACAAAAGGCCAATCTGTTCCTAGAACAACATTTGCCCCATACATACCTGTCCATTTCACACATGTGTCCACTGGACACATGCAACATTTTAATTTGAATCACACAGTCAAATTTGTAAAACGCAAACCAGTAAAAACGAAGATAAGAGCACAGACTCCTTGCTCCAGCACAAGTTGGTTAATTAATTGCTTCAGCAGAAAGCTTCAAAAAATCAATGGCATGAAAAGTCTAAACGCAATTTTATTATGTTGAAGCGTTTTCGCCATGCACACTGGCGTGGCTTCTTCAGAGAACAAACAACAGAATTAAACTAAGTCAAGCCTTTAAGGCTTTAGGAAAGGAAGTGATGTCATGTCAATTTTAAAAATTTTGCTACAAAGTACAAAACACATGTAACAATTTAAAAATAAAACAAATGTAATAATATAATAGTGTTAAGCTCACTAAAAAGTAATTCTTAAC
This sequence comes from Protopterus annectens, assembly GCF_019279795.1. Taxonomy (NCBI): domain Eukaryota; kingdom Metazoa; phylum Chordata; order Ceratodontiformes; family Protopteridae; genus Protopterus; species Protopterus annectens. The sequence goes on along the minus strand of NC_056733.1, from coordinate 141,300,776 downwards.
AGGTATAAAAACCAGAAAAAAATATTAAAAACATTTTAAAGTCCCTTGACATTATCATAAGAATTCTAAGCAGTCAAAAGACCATATTTAATACATATACAATCTAAACATGAATAAAGAAATCTAATGATACAATTGGAGACCTAATACTTAATCAGACCAACTTGATAATAAATTAACAAGAGTTAAATACTGCTTAAACTTGCAGTTATTGGAAATAAGGATACAGAAGTGTATTTATGAAATACACTTAAAGAGTTATCTTAAATAACTCCTCATTTTCAAAACTGCAATAATGTTGCAGTTCTCATTTAGTCCAGGGGAGTGAAAGGCATCTGTTCTAAGCTGCCATTCAAGTTCGCATGTTTCAAGCATCAATGGAATAGGACCACCCCTAAAATTAGCTTGAATTTGATCAATGGCCATGAATGAAAAACTATGGCCAGGTTGGTTAATAATATGCTTAGCAAGTGCGTTGCTGTCATTCTTATTTTTGATCGCGTACAGATGTTCGTACATGCGATCACGTAATCTATGGTCGGTCTTGCCAATATAAAAAGACGGACAGCAATCGCACAAAGCAACATAAACAATAGATTTACTTTCACAGTTCAACGGGACTCTAATTGTATATTTTTTATCACGTATATTAAATGTCTGGCCCGATCTAACTTTGTGACATCTATTACAAAAGCCACAAGGGTACATACCCAACCTCCTGTTGAAAAATTTATTAGAAAAATCCCTTTGTAGGAGTTCTTTTAAATTACTATTTCTTTTAAATACAAATCTTGGAGATGAACCAAATTTGTCAGTAAGGATAGGGTTACTCAAAATAAAGTCCCAGTTTTTACGTATAATTGTAGTTATGGCTTTCGAATCAAGGCTAAATGTAGTGATGTAACTTAAAGGGGGATCAAAAGAAGTTGTTGTAACAGGATTATATTATATTATTACATTTGTTTTATTTTTAAATTGTTACATGTGTTTTGTACTTTGTAGCAAATTTTTTAAAATTGACATGACATCACTTCCTTTCCTAAAGCCTTAATGGCTTGACTTAGTTTAATTCTGTTGTTTGTTCTCTGAAGAAGCCACGCCAGTGTGCATGGCGAAAACGCTTCAACATAATAAAATTGCGTTTAGACTTTTCATGCCATTGATTTTTTGAAGCTTTCTGCTGAAGCAATTAATTAACCAACTTGTGCTGGAGCAAGGAGTCTGTGCTCTTATCTTCGTTTTTACTGGTTTGCGTTTTGGAAATTTGACTGTTTGTTTTGATGGCCACGGACGGACCTGTTAGTCCCAGCACTCCTCACCTATTTTCCACAGCGAACACTAACAATGAGCACGAGGATTACTTTGTTAAAGTATCCACTACACTGGTCACTTTGTCCGACAAGCTTGACCAGCTGAATGCTAGATTGGAAGCATTCGAAAGGAATGGTGTCAATGGTAATGCAGCAATCGTCATCGAGAGGGAACCGGTTCGTTCCAACACTGCTTCCTTGATTCTTTCTGACAGCCAGATACCGGCAGGTCAACTTTCAAATGTGCAGAATCAAACTGGCAGGAATTCTAATTCCGTAGCAAGTGCTACATTTAATCAAGCACCGGCAGTTAATTTTGGAGCGAGTACATCAGGCCTGAATGGGCGTTCTTATAGTGAAGCAGCATTGGGCTCAAATAGGAGTCCTATTTCCACTTCCCAGGCTCAGCGTTCCACTCCTACTGACAACCTTGTTACCAATGCTGCTTTCGGCAGCAGTGTAAGTAAAACATTTAATTTTATAGAGTGGATGAAAAGTACTGATGCTTTTCTCTTTACCGAACAGGGTCTTACGAACAGTGAACCTGTAACTAATGGTGCAGTCAACCTTTCCTTGGTTGATAAGCTTAAACAATTCGATAATAAAGTTTTAAAATTAAAGAAATTGCAATTGGAGACCACTTATTTTAAACAATGCATTTATGAAGGCTTAATCCCGAAGGGTTTACGGAACACTTTTTCTCCCTCTGGCCTTCTGAACAATGCATTGTTTTATTCAGAATTGAAGGAGCTTTTCCAAACGCAGGGTGTCCAACTGTTAGAACTTATTATTAAACATTATGATATCCAGGTTGGTCAGCTTTTAACTGAAATTGATGTTTTAGATAAAGAATTAAAAGCTGATTTGAACTTTCCTATGTTTAAAATTGACTATGACCGCACCCTGACTAGTATTGATGCACTTCTTACTAAAATGAAATTGAACAAAAGTAAAAAACTTGTTAGGGATAGACAAGCGTACAAGAATGGTAGCGCTTACCCTAGGCTTCAATTTTTAGATACGAAGAAGCCGACTTTTGGGGATGGAGCAAGTCAACTTGACAGCGTTAGTCAGTTACCAAGTGACAATAATGATTCTTTGGAAGACGAGACTTACTACAATGAAGAAACTGGCCCTAGACGTAGCAATAGAATAAAAGGGCTTAATGCTAACAACAATTATGGGGTCAAAAGTTACCCTAAGCAGAAAGACTTTGGTAACAAAAATTTTTTAGACCAACGCAATCCTCGTCAACGAAACAACAAGAGACAGAACTGGAATTGACAAATTTAAGCCTTATTGACACAACTTTTGATGTAACCCCACATTCTCTTGTGGGTTCTCCTCCTCAAGAAGGCCCAAAAATTATTTGTAACCAAAAAGGTGACTTTAAGATTTATAACTTTACAGACTTCTTACTTACAAATGAACTGGTTGAGCTTCTGGCTTATGGGTATACTTTTGTACCGAGTAAATTTGGGGACATTTCTAAAGAAATTATTAATTTGAAATGTTTTGTAAGGAAGCTCAATTTGAAACTGTTTTTCAATAATGAATTGACTCCACTAGCTCCTTCCACCCTGAAACTACCCAGTGTTTTTAATCCACCCCTTCACCCTTCTTTATGTTTATTTGAACATGTGTGTGAAGTAGATTTTAGACACATGTTTAATCATAGATCAGTGAAAGGGATGATTTATGATTTTAACACTTCTAAAGAACAGATCGAACTACTGGACAACCTTTGCAATGCTCCAGTAAGGTTAATTAAACCTGATAAGGGTGGTGGGCTGGTCATTTTTGATAACCAGTCTTATAGTGAGAAGATGTTTTCTGTTTTGGAGTCACCAGCTTATGTTGAAGCTTCTATCAATGAAGTACATGGTGCACATAACAGGATGAGAGGGTATTTTCGAGATTTATTTCTCGAAAATAAGATCGATTTTGATACCTATAATTACATAGACATTACATTACCAAAGATTCCTGTTATGTTTGGCATCCCTAAGGTACATAAGGACTTGAATAATCCACCTATGAGGGCCTTAATTGATGGAAGGTCTTCCATGACATACCCCAGTGCTAAACTAGTTGATAAGCTTCTGTCCAAGTACGTGCAATTCCTCCCAGGAGTATGTAAGGACTCCTGGTCCTTCCTGGAGCAGATTAATAGCCTACCTTTCAGCAGTGATGACAATTTTCTCACTGTAGATGTAGTAGACTTATACACCTCAATCCCTCACCAGGAAGCACTTGAGTGGATTGCACTTCTACTTGTAGAATTGGGAGCTCCAAGGATAGAAATAGATCTTGTCACTGAAATCTTGGACATAGTACTGTCATCAAATTATTTTACCTTTGAGAAGAAGTATTTCCTCCAGAAACAAGGAGTAGCCATGGGCTCTCCTTGTGGGGCCTCTGTGGCGAACTTCTTTATGGGGTATTGGGAGAAACACTTCCTCTTTTCATCACCAACCCTCATGGAACCAGTTCAATTTTACACGAGATATCTGGACGATATCTTTTTGTTATTTAGGGGTGACTATATTGCAGCTGATGCTTTTGTCAACACCATCAATAGCACTACGGAATTTCTAAAATTCACTTACAAGTTTTCTACATTAGACATTGATTATTTGGATGTCAAACTATTGAAAGATTACCAGTCTAATACTTATGTTTCAAACATCTACAGAAAACCAACGTACTGCAACTCTTTTCTACACTTCTCCAGCCACCATCCCTTTAAACAAAAGAGAGCTATAGTTAAGGGACAGTTGGTGAGAGCGGCAAAGATGTGCAGTACCTTGGAAGATTTTCATAAGGAATGTGACCTTTTGTTGGACATGTTTTCCAACAGAGGTTACCCAATCCAACTTATTGATGAACTCATTACAGAAGTAAATACAAAGAGAATTAATGGCTTTTTTAAGGCCATTTTATGTAAGAGTAACCCTGCTACTGAAATTTCATCTGGTTTAGAAATTCCTTGTAATGCTACTAACACCACCATTGAAGAAGCTGAAGGTCCTGTTACAACAACTTCTTTTGATCCCTCTTTAAGTTACATCACTACATTTAGCCTTGATTCGAAAGCCATAACTACAATTATACGTAAAAACTGGGACTTTATTTTGAGTAACCCTATCCTTACTGACAAATTTGGTTCATCTCCAAGATTTGTATTTAAAAGAAATAGTAATTTAAAAGAACTCCTACAAAGGGATTTTTCTAATAAATTTTTCAACAGGAGGTTGGGTATGTAACCTTGTGGCTTTTGTAATAGATGTCACAAAGTTAGATCGGGCCAGACGTTTAATATACGTGATAAAAAATATACAATTAGAGTCCCGTTGAACTGTGAAAGTAAATCTATTGTTTATGTTGCTTTGTGCGATTGCTGTCCGTCTTTTTATATTGGCAAGACCGACCGTAGATTACGTGATCGCATGTACGAACATCTGTACACGATCAAAAATAAGAATGACAGCAACGCACTTGCTAAGCATATTATTAACCAACCTGGCCATAGTTTTTCATTCATGGCCATTGATCAAATTCAAGCTAATTTTAGGGGTGGTCCTATTCCATTGATGCTTGAAACATGCGAACTTGAATGGCAGCTTAGAACAGATGCCTTTCACTCCCCTGGACTAAATGAGAACTGCAACATTATTGCAGTTTTGAAAATGAGGAGTTATTTAAGATAACTCTTTAAGTGTATTTCATAAATACACTTCTGTATCCTTATTTCCAATAACTGCAAGTTTAAGCAGTATTTAACTCTTGTTAATTTATTATCAAGTTGGTCTGATTAAGTATTAGGTCTCCAATTGTATCATTAGATTTCTTTATTCATTTTTAGATTGTATATGTATTAAATATGGTCTTTTGACTGCTTAGAATTCTTATGATAATGTCAAGGGACTTTAAAATGTTTTTAATATTTTTTTCTGGTTTTTATACCTGTTAAGAATTACTTTTTAGTGAGCTTAACACTATTATATTATTACATTTGTTTTATTTTTAAATTGTTACATGTGTTTTGTACTTTGTAGCAAAATTTTTAAAATTGACATGACATCACTTCCTTTCCTAAAGCCTTAAAGGCTTGACTTAGTTTAATTCTGTTGTTTGTTCTCTGAAGAAGCCACGCCAGTGTGCATGGCGAAAACGCTTCAACATAATAAAATTGCGTTTAGACTTTTCATGCCATTGATTTTTTGAAGCTTTCTGCTGAAGCAATTAATTAACCAACTTGTGCTGGAGCAAGGAGTCTGTGCTCTTATCTTCGTTTTTATTAATTTGAATCACAACATACTCCAGTTGTCCTCACCCCTGTCTCTCAGGTACACAATCCTGATGTGCATGACTCCTAAAGGTTCCAGGTACACGTGATGCAGATGACTCCATTGTACACATGACACTACCGGTCCCTCTATGGTTACCCCATTTACCTTTTTCATGATGATGATGTCGCACACAGCACCTCGCAAGAGTACTGTTCTCACATAATGATTGGACAGGAACTGTTGTGTTAATGTAAATAAAATGCACAGAGTGATGTATTTGGCCAATGTACAAATGTTTGTGTGTATTAATGACACATGTCTGTCTGAGGGAGTCTTGATATTACATAGGACAACACCACTACATAATACAGGCATTGCTGGTGTTTCCCTTTTCATTCCTTTGTAATGCTTTGTTGTCACATGGGATGTTCTTGATATATCTATATATATGTATGTATCTATATCTGGACATAAACACTCACACATACATCTACATGATGGAATACATTTCCTATACTGTTGAATGACTGTGCTGGATGATATGTTTGTGATAACATCCGATGTCTGTATATCTGCCATGGCTTAGTTGTAAATCACACTGGCTGTGGTGTGCAGGTTCCTGGTTTCAAGCTTGCAGAGGGTGTTTATTTTGTTGCTGGGCAGAATAAGGCCATTGGATAAGGAGAGATTACAGCACTTTAAAGCAGTTGTGAGTGGGTGTGCATTGGTTTGTGTGGAGCTTAGCAATGCTAACCTCCAGTTACAGTTTCTTACACTCGGTTAGCCTCTACATTGCTACACCAGTGTGATACTCGCATACTGGCGGCCAAACAGGCTTACACCCACTTGCTCCCGCATTTGCAAATGTGCTGCATTTGGTGTTTGCATCCGACACTCACACCCCTGGTTGGGAGTGAGGGCTACAATATTACCTTGTGATGCCTATTACATCGGATTACATGCCTACAGTATCGGGAATGGCTGCCCATTAGGCATAAGCATGCCGTTCGACTGTACAGAATACGCGGCCTGTCCAGAGTTTGATTCATACTGTTGGTGTGTTCCTCTTACAATCTGCACCTGTCTGGCTAATACCTAGGAACTGACACCATTAAATACAGACAAGTAATTGGGTTTTGGAACCCACATCCTTCAGCTGAGTCATGTTACTGCATACCTATTATTCTGTCATCTTTCTAAGGTTGTAAGTGGAATATGTGCTTTCTGTCCCTATCAGATCTCTCAAACGATTGGGGACAAATATCAACTGAATCAGGGACAAGTCATGATAACATCAGGGACAATCAAGGACACATTTAAAATATTAGTGCTATTAACTTGACACATTGACAGATTCAGAGCATATGAATTAATACACATTTTCTGAGGTAAATGAAGTTTATAACTCTTAATTGTTGTCATTGTTCATTACATGTAATTCACCACCTTTCCTCCAAAAGTCACTAGTTTTAGGAAGGATTAAGTGGGAGAGAGTTAGAATTTGAGTCAAAATCAGGGATGTCCCTGGAAATCAGGGACAGTTGAGAGGTATGGTCCCTATTTGTTCCCCCAACGGTTTATGTCCTGTCCAGTGGATTTGCTCTTAGGGGTTGAGAGGTATGGGCATAAGGTATGCCCATTTCGGAATATTACTTACATCCCAGGGGCGGTCCTAATACGACTGCGCCAGCCAACATCTGCACACCTAGGCCCATAATTGCGTACTCATAGTTCCCCCACCTGCCCCTCTTCTACAGCACTCATCCTTACTGTGGGTGCAGGTGGGGTATAAACACACCACTACACACTGCCCACTCTGTGCGTGTCAGGACACATGTAGTACGTTGTGTTGACCCATGGGTTATCAGGCTTGCACAACCTAATGGTCCGTGTACGTCTACAGCCTGGTTTGATGAATCATTACAGGGACTGACTCCAATGATCAGTAATTTTTGGGGTGTCCCACAAGGGACATTGATGCCTTTGTTTCAAGATTAAACCTGGCAGGTCTCTCCCACTGGTGTGTTTACTTTTATTGTGTATAAAATATATAAGAAGGTGCACCATGAGCCAAATGGCTTGAAAAGATGTAGCTCCAGTTGTTAAAAATATAACTCCAGTTGTAAAAACAGGTTTATTCACATATAACACGAACAGACTGCAGTAGGGTAAGCGCTTTCACGTTATGTTTAACGCTTCATCAGACATTAAGGCAGCCCCAAGAGATCTGTTTAAATACACATGACTGATGCATCATCTGTTCAAACTGACAAATCAAAACACAGAAACAATGAACCTAACATAAAACTGCAAACATCATAAAAATCTAAAAATCATTAAAACATATATCAATATTGATATTGACCTTAATGTCTTAAGGGTCTGTTAACTAAGAAAGGTTTAAGCGCTAGTCTATCATTTAAACCAAAATGTGCGCTTGTAATTTTAGTATCCATCTACCCTCTCTTTCCTCAACCTTGTTTCTAATGTCCCCTAGTCTACCATTTTTCGCAACCAACTCAAGTACCTGAAATTGAAAACAATGTGTTTGTCCTTGTTCCTTAACGTGTTTGGCTAGGGCGTTGGTAACATTGCACTTGGCAATGGCATAGATGTGTTCCCTAACACGTTCACGTAAGCTTCTGGTTGTCATGCCAACATAAAAAGTTTTGCATTGCTGGCAATCAGCTAAGTATACTAAACAATCAGATCTACAGTCAGCATAGCATCTAAAATGATAGGTGCGTTTGGTATGGGGATGTATGAAGCAACTGGTGTTGGATATATATCTACATTGATTGCATGTGTGGCAAGGGTAGGTACCTATCTTGGCACGGACCTATTAGGTCTTTGACCTCTGTCATAACAAAGTAGCCTACTGAGTGAAGACATATTTCTATATGCAACTCTAGGTTTCTCGTCAACGAGATTTTTGATCCTATCGTCCACCAATAAAAGTCTCCAGTTTTTGTTCAGAATATTCATAATATGTTTGTTCTTGTTAGTAAAAGGAATCACAACTCTATTAACACTGGATTTATTTTTGATCTTACTGGAACCTAAAGAATCTCTGGGTCTATTGATCAAAGGTGCTCCTATGTCTTCCCTAAGGCTATCACCCATGGTAATGTGTTCTAAAACATGGTCACGATCATAGCCTCTGGACATAAAATTCCTGGCTAGTTGGGTCTTGTGTCTATCGTAAACGGAATCTTGTGATGTTAATTTCGAGGTCCTTATGGTTTGATTCTTGACTATATTATTGTGAACGTGTCTGGGGTGCATGCTATGACGATGCAACAAGTTGTTCCTCCAACATGATTTTCTAAAAATTTCAGTGTCAAAACCATGTGGACCTTTAATGATCTTGACATCCAAGAATTCAATCTCGTTTGTAGCGTGTGAGCAATCAAAAGTAAGAAAATTTGTAGTGGCATTCAAATAGTTGATAAACAACTGTAACTGCTCAATCGTCCCACCCCATAACAAAAAGACATCATCCACAAACCTGTTGAAATACTTAAGGTATGCCTTGTACTCAAAGTCAGTGTTAAAGATGTATAGCTCCTCCCATTGTGCCAATACCAAGTTGGCATAGGCATTGGCACATGGAGTACCCATCGCAACCCCCTTGGTTTGTAGGTAGTATCTCTCATTGTAACAAAGAACATTATTCTCAAGTACGATATCTAAAAGGAACATACATCTAGCCACTATATTATCAGGAACTTTCTTATCGGAAAGTAAAGTTCTAACATAGTCCATGCCTATATCATTAGGTATGGATGTAAATAGTGACTTAACATCGAGTGTAACAAGTATGTCATCTACATCAAAGGAAGATCTACTGTAACCAGCTAGACTCTCCAAAAAGTGAGGTGTATCCTTTAGGATGTAACTGAAGTCCATGACAATAGGTTTCAATAACTTGTCTAAATATATGGACATAGGTTCAGTTAACCATCCCCTGCTTGAAACAATTGGTCTCAGGGGGGGGTTTAGCATGTCCTTATGGATCTTCGGTAAGCCTCTAAAGGACGGTATCACAGGTTTGTCCACTACCATATATGAATATAAGTCCCTGTCTAATACATTAGTTAACATCAGATCATAAAGGTTGGCATGTACACATCTAATTAAGTTATTCAACTCATAATTATTAATGAAGAGATAAGTATCTCTATCTGCCAGCATGTGTTCCATTTCACTAGAGTATCTAGAACTGTCTAAAACAACAATGGCACCACCTTTATCAGCTTGTCTAATGGCTATTTTCTCATTTTTTCGCAAGCTCTTTAAAGCTTGTTTCTCTTCTATACTCAAATTGTGGAAGTCAGCCTTCACATGGTTATCGTTGTATAAATCAAATAAATCTGATTTGCATGCCTGTTCAAACGCCTCTAGAAGAGGATGTTGTTGTGGCATGAACGTAGATGGTTTTTTAAACAGCAAGTTATCTTTGTTGACATTGTTGTTGACATTGTTAACATCTTGGCCAAACATTAACTTTAGTGCCAGATTCCTAGTGAACAATTTTATATCAACAATGACATCAGTAATGTCATTACATCCTGAAGGTATAAAGCCTAATCCCTTATTCAGGACAGAAAGCTCATGTTCATTCAGGGTATAACTAGATATATTCACAACTAAGTCCTCGGTGGTATTACCTTCTTGGTAGGATGTGTGTTCTCTTCTGTATTTTTCCTTTTCACCGCTCTCCCTTGTGGGGACCAAGTCCTCTTGTCGACAGGTTTGTATGGGAGGGGAAAAGAAGGAAACCCTTCCCCTAAACCAAACACTTCATCTTCCACTGAAATAATAAACGGATCTATGGAGAGTTGTTTCCTACGAACATCGAGGGTTTTCTGAGTAGCAGATGTATTAAACGGATGTGATACATCCACCTTGGCATTTGCATCAGCATGGACTTGAGCTTCTACGGTAACAAGGCGGGACGGCGGAACGGCTGTTTTCTCAGATAAATCCGCTGTTGTGGACCGTTTTTGGTTTTGACACTGAAATTTTTAGAAAATCATGTTGGAGGAACAACTTGTTGCATCGTCATAGCATGCACCCCAGACACGTTCACAATAATATAATCAAGAATCAAACCATAAGGACCTCGAAATTAACATCACAAGATTCCGTTTATGATAGACACAAGACCCAACTAGCCAGGAATTTTATGTCCAGAGGCTATGATCGTGAGCATGTTTTAGAACACATTACCATGGGTGATAGCCTTAGGGAAGACATAGGAGCACCTTTGATCAATAGACCCAGAGATTCTTTAGGTTCCAGTAAGATCAAAAATAAATCCAGTGTTAATAGAGTTGTGATTCCTTTTACTAACAAGAACAAACATATTATGAATATTCTGAACAAAAACTGGAGACTTTTATTGGTGGACGATAGGATCAAAAATCTCGTTGACGAGAGACCTAGAGTTGCATATAGAAATATGTCTTCACTCAGTAGGCTACTTTGTTATGACAGAGGTCAAAGACCTAATAGGTCCGTTGCCAAGATAGGTACCTACCCTTGCCACACATGCAATCAATGTAGATATATATCCAACACCAGTTGCTTCATACATCCCCATACCAAACGCACCTATCATTTTAGATGCTATGCTGACTGTAGATCTGATTGTTTAGTATACTTAGCTGATTGCCAGCAATGCAAAACTTTTTATGTTGGCATGACAACCAGAAGCTTACGTGAACGTGTTAGGGAACACATCTATGCCATTGCCAAGTGCAATGTTACCAACGCCCTAGCCAAACACGTTAAGGAACAAGGACAAACACATTGTTTTCAATTTCAGGTACTTGAGTTGGTTGCGAAAAATGGTAGACTAGGGGACATTAGAAACAAGGTTGAGGAAAGAGAGGGTAGATGGATACTAAAATTACAAGCGCACATTTTTGGTTTAAATGATAGACTAGCGCTTAAACCTTTCTTAGTTAACAGACCCTTAAGACATTAAGGTCAATATCAATATTGATATATGTTTTAATGATTTTTAGATTTTTATGATGTTTGCAGTTTTATGTTAGGTTCATTGTTTCTGTGTTTTGATTTGTCAGTTTGAACAGATGATGCATCAGTCATGTGTATTTAAACAGATCTCTTGGGGCTGCCTTAATGTCTGATGAAGCGTTAAACATAACGTGAAAGCGCTTACCCTACTGCAGTCTGTTCGTGTTATATGTGAATAAACCTGTTTTTACAACTGGAGTTATATTTTTAACAACTGGAGCTACATCTTTTCAAGCCATTTGGCTCATGGTGCACCTTCTTATATATTTTATACATTTGGTCTTTTTCGGTTTGAAGGTGCTTTATCCAGCAAGAGCTGCTTTTTACTTATTGTTACTTTTATTGTGTGTCTGTATGTCTCACCAGCCTAGCTGGGAGGGGTTGATGCTACGTGTTACACGTTTGTTGATTGGACCCCTCACCCCCCTATGCATGGCTTGTGAACATATGTAATTCGTAACTGCTGTATCATATCCTAGCTATATACATGTGTATATTTACAGTCACACACACACACACACACACACACACACACACACACACACACACATATATAGATATATATATATATATATATATATATATATATATATATATATACATTACTATCTGTATATGTATGCATACATGTATATATTTATATATTGCTGTCTGTATATATCTAACAACATATGGGTCTATGGGTGTCTGAGTATGTATATATCTATATGTGGGTATGTATATGTATTCTGTCTCTGCATGTATACATTTGTACTATGGAGAGGGAGAGGTATATCTCTATGTCGCTATGGGTAGATATACACACACATAGCTCTACATATATACATCTACATCTGGTTATTCCTTTCCTCGCCATGTAGATTACACTTTACTGCAGTGGGACTAGTAGTGGGTGTGGCTGCTCGTTGGGCAACTCCTCTGCCCAATGAACACTTTTGCTTACATCCCTGGGGCTGTCCATATAGGCCCACATCAGCCAACACCTGCACACCTAGACCCATAACTATCTGCCCATAGTTCCTCCACTCGCACCTCCTCTACAGCACCCATCCTTACTCTGGGTCCTGGTCGGGTCTGAACACACCACTACACGCTGCCCACTCTCCACTTCACGGGACCCATGTCATACATTGTCTTGACCCATGGGTCATCAGGTTTTCCCACACTTGTATTCTGGGTATGTACACACCCCAGCCAGAATGGTCAGTGTATCACCTTCTTTTGGTCTTATGTCAATTTTTGGGGTGTCCCACAAGGGACGCTCTCTGTGTTCCAAGATTAGATTGATGTATACCCCCGGTAGTATCCTGCCTGTGGTCTGGGGAGCAGTGGACTATTTAGATTGCTTGCGGGTTTGTGTGTATGTTTCCTGTGTCTGGCTTGGGGGGTGGGTGGAAGGTCATGCTACATGTTTCATGTTTCTTGCTTGGGCCCCTCACTTCCATTGGCATAGCGTTTGAACATATGCCATTCTTGTGTGCTGTTTCCTATCATAGCTGTATATATGTGTATATCTACGCGCACACACACACACACACACACACACACACACACACACATATATATATATATATATATATATATATACATATACGTATATGTCTGCAACTATATATATATATATATATATATATATATATATATATATATATATATGTGTGTGTGTCTGTAAAGCAATCCATACCCCATGCAAATGTACTTACACACGCTTAATGGTGTTTATATATGCTTAAACCTGCTTACTAGTGCCTTATTCATTATGACACTGACACTAAGCTCCAGTTCACTTTTAATTGTTATTTTGCAAGTTATACAGTGGACAGGTGTTAAAATATGTTCATGTATGGATTACCGATGGAAAATGGTATGTGCTTCAGTGGGATTCGGAACGGGAATGTCTGTTCGTTAGGCAGATGCTCTAACCAATACACTATTGCTGTGCTGCTTCATTTGCATATATACTCATATACCCATGACTCCTGGTCCCCCAAATACCCACCCCAACACCTCACTAACACTGCAGTCATCTATTCTCCAATTGGATTTGCGGTGCATCCACACCACTACACATTGGCCACTCCCTACTCCTGTAGACCCATCCCATCAGTTGACTCACTCCATGTATCCTACGAAATCCCAAACTTTTAGTCCACAAACATTGGTGACATGAGTGACCAAAAGGACACTATATGCAATTTTTGGGTTGTCCCACATGGGACACACATGTCTTTTTTTTCAAGATTAGACTCTATACTTCATTACATCCTTACTCCCGTTAACATGACACTACAATAAATTAATAAGTATGACTATGTGGTAATGCACATATTACATATGAGAGGTGCATTATGTACGAGTTCGGTGTACTTCTTTTACAAATAGACCGGTGTGGTTATTGGAGTTGCAGTAGCAGGCAGATCACAGGAATGATTCCATGTGTGAAAAAGTCCTCACATTTGATTTTTTCAGCACAGCACTTACTTCAGACATTGTACACACTTCTGCTTTTTAGCAGTTTCGTCTCTTCCCTCTTATGCACAACCTATTATTCTATCTACTGTTGAGGTTTGTAAGGGCACATACATGTTATTTATGTCTGCAAATGGAATGAATGTATTACAGAGAATGTACTTCTACATATAGATGTATGCATGTGTGTATGCATATATACTTATAACGAACTCGCTGACCTCCACAAGGCGGTCCAATTAGAACCAGCCCATCCAACCCTGACATGCCTGGATCCATAATTTCATACCTTTAGTTCCTCCACCCCACCCGAGTTCAACATACATGCATACCACCCATTGTCCAGTTGCTATCACAGCCATGACAGACCTCCACACATTGCCCTCTCCTGTGCATTAGGGGCCCTACATGTATGTTGTCCCAACCCATGTATTCTCAGGCTCTCCCACCATTTAGTCCTTGAACATACCTGCCCTTGCTTGTGTAATGGTCGGATGGCCAAACATCCTATCAATTTTTGGGTAGTCTCACCAAGGACTACCCTCTGATTGTAAAGTAGACTTAGCAGATCAACAATGTTACTCCCACTGGTAATATCCTGCCTGTGGTGTGACTAGCAGTGCTTTGCTCACTCTTGTCCAGCTTGATATGACATACGCTGACAGCACTATGTAGTACTGGGGTTGCTGTTGATCACCTTCCCATTCCTTTTGTGTGCTTTATTGTTACAACGTTCATTCATCATATATATATATATATATATATATATATATATATATATATATATATATATATATATATCCGCGGTGGTGATGCTGCGGCAGCATTGTCGCCTCACAGTAAGACACTCTCCGGTTCGATTCTCAGCTAGAGTGTCTTCTGCGTGGAGACATGCGCGAATGGGCGTACCTTTGTTGAAGGTTGCGCATCAGGGCTGGTAACTCGGCACATAAAAATCAACTACCAATCATTAGCAGACCAGAGTTCCACTGTGGCGACCCCTAACCGGGAAAAGTCGAAAGACACAACATATATATATATATATATATATATATATATATATATATATATATATATATATATATATATATATATATATACATATATATTATATTATATATCTGTACATACTTACATACATTTCCTATGCTAGGCACTGCTTACACCTGCGCATGTGCACTCAGACATGCTTACTGGTACTTATATATGTTTACTGCTGCTTATTTGTGCTTACTCCTGCTTACTAGTGCCGTATTCATTATGGCAGTACCACTTTGATTGAATGACATTTAGTTAAACATCTCATGCGATACTCTTATGTCAGTTTTACAGCAAAACGATATTTATTCCACATGGAAAATGATATGTGTTATTGTTGGACTCGAACCGTGAATGCCTGTTCGTTAGGCGGATGCTCTAAACACTACACTATTGATGTTTAAGTTGATTCCGCATGTTTTTCTCTATTTGAATGATTTTGATGTGTAAGCTATGATCGGCAGAGGGCAGCAATGTGCAAAGATGCTGCGCTTTGCTTACACTTTCGATATTGCAGCAATACAAATGTATAATAGGGACAGGGAATGTAATTGTGAAAGTTCTAGGGACGGGGCTCAACATTCCACTACATGCTTGTGTGTTTACTACTTCATTTTTATTTCAATGTATGTGGACACTCTTGTATGCTTAGCATACATTTCGGTATCCATGGACACTGAATTACTGACTTACTATTAGAGACGGGCTCTAATAGTAAGCTTAGTAGGTTGTGCAACTGTCGGGGCATGTTTACGCCTCCATAGAGGACTTGTACATGCCCCCTGTACTCGCACATGTTTCCTGTGCATGTCGAGGGTGCATTGGCACGCCCTCATACATATTCATAAGGCACTGCTGCACAATCTGTAATGAGGACGCTCGGTGCAAGGCTAAAACTGCCCTTGCACCGAGCTTAATGAATCCCGGGGACTGTTAGAGTATGTTATTTGCGTATGTTTGTATCATTGATTAAAACTTTATGTACTATTCAATTTGAAATCACTTCAAATTTCAAGTAATACTTGAAATGCTGTGTTAGATGTTTAAATTCAAGTTTTATTAGAAAATATTCAGAGAAATCTGTCTGTATTTGCTAAATGCTTACTATTCAAAACATTTTATAGACAGTTTTTGCTTTGGGGCTTCTATAAGATTCCCCATATTTTTGCAGAATAAGTGTTAAAATCTTTTAAAAATGTATTTCATTTCAATATATATTCTGCTATTTTTGGGAAAAGGGGTGATGTGATGATGAATAACCAAATAGATTCTAAGAAAGTTTTGAAAGATCAGATCACAGACTGGTTTTCTACTCCAAAGCTCAGGAATAGCTATCTGGAAACATAGAAGTGTGAGGAGTATTATCCTGAAGAGTTCCCACAGCCAGTTCCGGTAGATGCAGGAAATGTAATGCATCTATAATGATGCTTTAAATTATTTATAATCCTCGGTGAAAGGCAAATGTTTCTTTGATGGTCCTTTTTAAAAAAAGCTTATGCCAAGAATTTAAAACCCAGTTTGACGAGATTGATTCTAAGCTTTGCAGATTAGCTTGTTTGTGTGTTTACTCTGCCATACAACTCCTAGGCAGCTTGTATGTAATTAAACTGTTCATAAGTTTAATCAATCAGAGTATTTTATTACATAATGAATTTGATACTTGGAAAGAATTATATAATAAACAATTCTATCAGGCGGACAAACAGGCACAGAGTGTGTATACCAGGAAACATGGTAAGCTTGATAGGGATGTGGAAGCCTACAAAGCAAACAAGGCATATATTTGGCCATCAGAAAGAAAGCCAACACACATTGAAAAGAAATACAGTGAAAGAGAGGGGAGAGATGATTACAAAGAAAATTTTCAGGGGGGAAGATATCATCCAATATACAGGAAAACCCAATATCATCAGAATACATACAACAAGATATAATTGATAGAGAAAAAACAAAAGCACATGTATGCACATGTAAGGAGGTTTTGCAAGAATATTGTATAGAATCTCCCAAGCATGAAGAAGCTTACAATAAAGAGATATCTCCCAGTATGCAGATTATGAGCACTTTTAAAGGTTTTAATGTATACAATTATTCTGAATTTATAGTAAAGGAAGAGTTTTATACTTTGTTGGCCAAAGGCATGAAATTTATACCCAATTCCAGCTTTAAACTAGTAGAGAGCATCAAAGACGTGAAGCTATTTTGCAGAAAGTTAAATCTAGCCATGCAATTTGAAGAAAGTATATTAGAAATACCGGAAACAGCAAGGGCATTAAAGAAAAAGAGTTGCTATATTCCTTTAAGCAACCCTATCATAAGTCAATATGAGAGTATGACATGCCATGAAATATATAAGTTTAATAGGAATGTCAGAAAGAAGAAATATAACTGTAATGAAATAAAAGACAATTTAAATACAAAAGAGAGAGAATGTTTGAATAACCTTATTATGAACGCAGAGTTCAGGATAATGAGACCAGATAAAGGGGGAGGGGTGGTAATATACCCACAACATGAGTACAAAGCAGCCATACTTAGCATATTAAATGTATCAGATAATTATGAAACAATATCTTGGAACCAAGTTAACATAGGATATAGACGTATTGATTTATATATAGAAGAATACCTTTTGGACAATAGAATAACAAAAGAAGTGTACGACTTCATACGGACAGAATATCCTATCATGGCCCATATTGTGGGCATTCCGAAGATTCACAAATCTATATCTAAACCACCCTTCAGACCCATAATATCAGGATCAAAATCAAAGACATTCAATATTGGGCATACCATAGACAAATGGGTGAAAAATATTTATAAAAATATACCACATTTGATGATAGATTCTTGGGATTTTTTAAGAAAATTGACCCCACAGATATGTAATAAGGAGTATTTATTTGTGACGATAGATGTCTGTGATTTATTTTCTAGTATACCCAAGGAAGAAGGACTAGAATTTTTCTGCAATAGCCTGAGAACATATTCAGAGTTATCTTGGGACAAAATAGTAACTGTAATGGACATGATGTCATTAATTTTAGACCACAATTATATATCATTTGAAGGTGAGATATACAGACAGAAAAAAGGAGTGGCCATGGGTGCATCATGTGCACCCATATTTGCGAATCTAGTAATGTTAGAATGGGAGAATACACATATCATGAACAGTATATACAAGAATAATATAATGTTTTATGCCAGGTTTTTAGATGATATTTTTATTTTATGGAAGGGAGATAAGGCAGATATACATAAATTTATAGATTATATAAATACTACAACTGAATTCTTAAAATTTACGCATAGTATAAGTGAAAATGGAATTGCGTACTTGGATACATATATTTACAAGATAGATGATGGATATGCATCCAAAGTGCATAGAAAAACAACATTTTCTAATGACTATATCTATTATAGTAGCAATCACCCGAGGTATGTTTTTAAAAACATTGTTAAAGGACAGTGCATAAGAGGAGCAAGAATGTCATCAACCAGTAAGGACTTGGAAAGTGAGATGAATTTTATATATACACTATTCAAGGATAGAGGATATCCGACAGAGATTTTGAATGATACTATTAAATATGTGAGCTCTGAATGGAATTGTAAATACATCCCACTTCTAGGCAGACCAGAAGTTTTAATATGAAAGGATGTAAAGAAGATATATAAGGAAGGAAGAGTATGTGTGTTGACTTATACACCTTATGTGAATTATATTAAAGAAATTGTCGAAAGATGTTGGGACATAATCACAGTAAATGAAGGTACCAGAGAAAAGTTAGGGAATAAGCCAACTATAGTATATAGAACAGCCCCTAACATTAAGAAATTATTGGAGAAGACAGGAAGAAAAGAAATAAAGAGCAAGAATTCAGATACACACACCAGAAAATGTGGGAACTGTTCCCAATGCCAATATATCTACACAACATCACAGATAAGTTTAGAAAATGTGAATTATAATAAGATCAAGAGCAAAGGAGGATGTTGTCATACCAAGCAGGTGGTATATATAGCCCTGTGTAAATCCTGTCCAGCTTTTTACATAGGGAAGACAGAAAGAAAGTTAAACAAACGGATATATGAACATTATTATAGAATCAAAACTAAAGATCAGAAAAACGCATTATATAGACACATCAATGAAGCAGGGGACACCCACACTTTCTTATTTTCTATTATAGATCAGGAAATTTTGAATCCTAGAGGAGGAGATTGGAAAAACAACTTAGCGTGTAAAGAAAGTTGGTGGCAAATGCTCACAGATGCAACAAGAAAACCTGGATTGAATGATTTTATTAGCATTAAGCCTTTTTTAAAAACGTGATAAATAGATAGGTAGATACTTAGAATGTAGTAGTGTTTATATGTTATGCCTCAACATCCTCCATATTATATACAGCATTTATTACTGTGGTACAGTATTATTGTAATTTTTACAATTTTTTATAATTTTTTATAATAAATTATTATTAATATGTATTACATACATATATAGTATAGTATTGTATTAAAAATGTAATAAAGTATTATATAATTTTTATTATAAATTATCACTATATGTATAATATTTATAAGGAGATTATTTATTAGATTATTTCATTTTTTAAGGTTTTAAGAAAATAATTGTATAGGAGTTTTAACAGAATTAATTTATTTGAATTTGAGAAGTTTCGAATCCCAAGTACTAGTATAACTTTCTATAAGGAGATAATGTTATTCAACTATGTATATGCCTTTAAATTCTATGAATTCACAACTGGTTTTGGCGCCAAATGATGTTTAAATAACGAAGATGTGCACATAAGAATTGTTCTGAGGAAGTCTGCCTTAAGCAGATGAAAGCGCTAAACTTTTGTTTTTTTGTTTTATGATGATGTTGATTCGTTGCATGTAGACCTGTGTGCAGTGTTGTCGTGAAATAAATAGTAGTGGTGAATATCAGAGGATCTGTGGAACCTTCATTGCCGAAATCCAGCAAGCCGGTATTTTTTTCATTCAGTGTTCATAAGTTCAGACACTTACACTAAGCCTATGGCACAGGTAACCAGTGAGTCGAATATGTAAGAATGTACACATTTCCATTAAAACAAATCTGTTTTTTCACACTGCCAGGCAATTGCTGTGATGTACAAAGGGAGTCTATCCTAGAAATGGGAAGCAATGGATTAAAAGTTAGTTTAATAAGCAGTTTTTGGTAATGTAGCAGTGAAGGTTTAAGTCTTTAGAGTGATTATTCATCTTACCAGCCCTGGTTTTGTAGAGGTGGAGGCAATCAAAAACTATGGGCCCAAGTCTTGAGATTTGTATTTATGTATTTACTGGTGTAGAGTCTTTCAGGTCTAGTGTGTTGGTGATGATGCTTAGAGAGGTGTATGCTGAAAGATGCATTATGTTTGTTTATTTATTTGTTTATTTACATTTTTTACCAGCAAATTCCAACTGGACACAGGTTCTTTTTCAGTGGAGGCCCAAGGAGAAAAGCTCCATATGTACAAATTGTGTTCAATGATAGGTCTAGCAACAAATGAATATAGTGGAACTGTATCTTCTCCAGATCTAACAAAGATAACCCAAAGGTAAAGCGGGAGCTCATTATCAGCATAAGTACTGAGGACTCCTATGAGAGCATTTTGAGGGTGGGTGCCTTTTATGTGTCATCTGATGGGATGCTGGATTTCCCAAACATAATTATACTACATTTCTTGGTAGTAAGGATGAGCCCATGATGAACATACTGAGTGTTGATTTGGTCCAGCCTTTGCTGGTAAATCAGGGCATCAAAAGGGCATTTGACAGCTACACTTAGTTTACAGCCATTGGCAATTTTATTTAGCGTTATTCCCCTGTGGTGCAACACTAGTAACTTTCTTCTGACTAGAGCAGATACCCCTCAATCTGTGCAGTATGCATTCTGACAATAAGCAGGTTTGTTATCCACTGGACTACACAATGGTTAATGCTGAATTATATAAGTTTATGTATAACAGCTCCATGAAGATGTTGGCCAGGTCTATATAAGTATTGTGGACAGTCTGACCTTCATCCAGTGCCTTGGTCACTTTTTTACAGAAATTGGCTAGGTTGAAGCGACATGAGCTGCCATTAAAAAGTCAGAATTGGTTGGAGTCCATGGCCTGAAGATCTCTTATGTCACTGGATGTTAACTTGGCTGTTATATGTTCCATAGGTTCATAGGTATATACTAGGCTGACGACCACTAGGGCTGTTATAAGCCAAGCCATACAATCCAAATGTGACCCACAAATTTGATTTATATAAGGTGGTGATTTGCTGACTGTCTCTGTCCATCAAAGACAATGGCACCAGACCAGGGGTACATTTTCATTTACCCATCTATAGGTCTAAGGTGCAGTTAAATAGGGTTAAGGAGGAACTCTGCTTCACATGGATGTGGAGCCTGTTCCAAAGAATGGTAATTCTCTGAGAAACATATCATAGCCTTCGAATGATTCTACTGAGGCTAACAAGTTTGTAGTTATTGGGTTGTAGGACTTCCATTGTGCATATAACAATGACTGCTCTCTGCACATTAGGGATGTGATCAGTGAAAGACTTACGTTAATGAGCTGTTGGAGGGGTTTGGCTAAATGGGCCTTATAAGTTCTCAACAAGCTGGCATTTTTGGTTTTAAAAATTGCAGACAGGACATAATTCAGAGTGATTTTGAAAGAAGAGGTTTGCGTTACAGTGGGATGAGTACATAGAGAGGAATTTGACGAAAATTTATTTGTGAGTACGCTGGCAATGGCTTCAGGATTCAGGTAGGAAAAGCCGTTTTATATAAGCTTTGTAGAGTATTGTGTGTTACTTCTAAGTTAATGAATATAGCTATAAAGGTTGATAACTGACTGAACTTTTCTTGCTAATATGTTTATGGGGTTTGTTTACTGGAGTTAAAGCCTTTTTATACTAGACGAGTGGAGATTTATATTTATTGATTTTAGATTTCCACCATGTAGATTTACTTTTAAACTTGGTGGTGTATTTATGGTGGATTGGCACAGATAGTGGAGATTCTACTAGAGACACCCCAAAAACCTGAAGTTAGAATGGAAAACAGAAGCACAGGGGTTTTTCATAGGGTATTTAGCAAGCTATCAAAAAGACAGACAGATGCAAAATTGAGAGAAAGAAGTATTTCCATTGGAGACCAGGACCAGGTAGAGAAAATGTATACTGCAACAAGGGAGACATCATTTTGGTCACAGATGTTAATTAGGGACCTAGGGAGGAATGGCTCTATATTAAATCAGTGAAAACCCACTTAAATGAACAGAATTTCATTGGAAATGCTGTTCATTGAATTCCGCTCTTGTGGGGGTGCTGTACCCCCCCACTAATTATATATGCCAACTCCAAGATCGCACAACAGTGAGGAAAGTGCACATTTTCTGATCTTCACTGTACTGCAATCTCAGTATAAACAGTTCGACAAAAGGCATATTTGATGTAAATTCACCAAAAATGCTCTTCGCTGAACTGAATTTTTGATGGTCTAATATAGACATCAGGAGGAATACCAGCTAGACAAGAATTTGGAATGGGAATACTAAGGCATAGTAAATAAGTGGAATAAAATCCTGATTGGATGTTGGAATGGTGATGAACTACTGGAACTAATAAAAGTAATATAAAGTCTGAGGGAAGGGGGAAGTGAATGGCAAGGTTGTCAGTGATAGTAAGAAAATGGTTGCAGGGAGAAGAGGATGCTAACACGGAAAAGCTACAGTGTAACTGGGAAAAGGAGATGAGGAAAATAGAAGATGTGATGGATGGAGGACAATGTTGACAATTCCTAAACATATATCCAAATGAGGAAGTTCTAAATAGTTGGTCAGAAGTATTTCCACAAATATTTCTATACTCTGGTAAAACTGGAAAAGATCTTCCCTAATGGATGGGATATTTTGGAGATGTGGAGAGGAAAGGTACACCTGGGCACATATATTTTGAGAATACAGTCAACTGACCAAGTTCAGAGAACAAATAGACCAGACAGTTGATAGGGTGTGCCTAGAGGTGGGAGAGATAAATAACACCCTATGTATGTTAGGATATTCAACCAAAGTAAAACAGGAAATCAGAAAATTGATGGGTTTGTTAATGGCAGTGGTTAAAAAAGAACAATCACAAAGAAATGGAAGCAAGAATCCCCTCTGGAAGAAGAGAAAGGGCAAATAATGACTCATATAAAAAGAAACAGATGGGAGAAAAGACCAATTAGTCAAGAAAAAGAGACCAGGCACAAAATGGAGAACATAGTTAAATGAATAAAAGAGATAAATGGTAAGAGAGAGGAGGTGGAGAGACAGAAGTATGAGGGCAATAGTGAGCTAAAAAGGTAGAGAAGACAAACAAGGCCATGGGTGCGGTTGCAAATAGTGTTGATACTAAAGGAAAGAAAATGGAGTAAGTTTAGATCAAGTTCTTTATATTCTTAGAGAAGATATATATGCAACAGTAGGATGTCTGCATTGTGACTAGGCAAAAGGTGAAATGGGAATAGAACACAAAAGAGAAACTTCAATAGGTGTACAGAGGATAGGGATTGGAGGAGCAACACAGGAAAAGAAGATGATTATTCAGACTACGACCATAAAACTGGTACTAGAGACTCTGGAGAGGAATGACAAAAAAGATAAGAGGAAAGGCAACATTATTGTACTAAGAGTAAATGACTAACACATATAAGGGTTATATTATCATTCTTGAAGCAATTGCACAGATTCTGAGGTGGGGTGCCTAAGGCAAATTAATAGACAAAGTAACTTCACAAACAATAAGTACTAGACAAAAGTAAAAGGCATAGTAAACAATTAAAAATTGTAATCCCTGATATTGGTTTGAGCCTGATGATTAAGTTAAAAATGAAATATATAGAAAAAGAGTAAACTGTTGGGGAAGCCTACATGTCCAACTATAATTGCGAATAAGGTATTGCTGTTAAAAAAAAGAATGTTTCTCATTTTAAAATGCCAAAATTGTGGGGAGTGTCACACATTCATTGTTAAAATGTTTTTAGCTAATAACCATGATAAATAATACAGAATTATATTAATTCAGCAAAATAAGTTTTTTTTGTAAACATGAATAAACAATAATAGTCATGTTGCAAGTTGAATAAACTGTTAATAATCATGATGTGGGCTTCCAAGCTGAAGTTATTAGTAAATGTTCCAGATTTTACTCATCTGTTCCACATTTTGGAAAGTAAGGTTGAGAGTTACGAACCAGCTGCTAACACAGACCTCCACAGTTCTGTGTGGTCAGCCATAAGCTGTGCGTATGTTTGCCAGTACTTGTGTATTTCATATGTCATCCACATATTCTCAGCCAGTGCCTTATGGTTCATAGGTCAGTACTAGGATGTTGATCCAGAGGAACATTAGAAGCCTAACCGCAATAGCACAGTTCAGAGGTCCCCATTGACTTGATTAATTACTACATAGTTTTGACCTTTCCAATGAGGGCTTGAGGGCCAGATCTGGGATGTATTTACAATTTCCCATGCATTCATCTAGGTTCTACTTTAAGAGGGTCAGGTAGCTACTTTACATCCAAAGGAAGTCTATTAGATAAAAGAGGGATTCTCTTTGAAATATATCTAGTTTGACAGTTGGTCTTATTTAAGTTTTGGTGGAAGTTAAGATCTTTAGAGATGATGCTAAGGGTATTTTATTTATTTATTTTACATTTGTTTACTGGAAAAGTCTGACTGGGCACATGTCCTTTTTTAGTGGAGGCCAGTGGAGAAAAACTCCACATTGAAACAACATTTAGAAATACAACATATCAGCAATATACATAGAACAAAGAATTTAGTCACACTGGTTAAGAACAGTTTGTACAATCAGCTATACAAAAAGCTAATTACTGGATTATTAATTGTATATAATACATGATGAGGTTTTACAAGTCAATAAGCAACACAAGATTAAACATAAGTAGAGAAACATTACATCATTATTCATTTCTGTAGAAATAGATAGGGGGACCAATAGAAATGTCAAGCCAATATTTCCTTAGCTCTACAATGATGTAGTCCTGTGTAATGCTTGTATGCAGTGAGGCATAGGTAACATAATGGACAGAAGGAAATGGTTTAGTCAGTATGTGAAGCAAAGGTAATAGCATTGTCAAAAAGGAGGATTAGTCAGGATCAGAGCAAGGACACAGTCATTTGTTTAATACTATTTTTAGGGTTGTTTTAAACTGGTCTAATGATGTAATAGTTGTAATGTTTTCTGGTAGTGCATTCCATATTTTTCCAGTATAATTTGAAAAGAGGGAATCTCCTGCTTGTTTTTTTTGGTTAGATTGATTTTTATGTGATGCTTGCTAGTGGAGCATAGGGTTTTGTTAGTGGCATAAGGTTGTAGTAAAATTTGTAAGGCAGGTATTTTCTCAGGTTCATGGCGTATTTTATGGGTCATGGTTAATTGGTTGTAATGAAGTAGGTGGGGGAGATCTAGCCAGTTGAGTTGCTTGAGTGCTATACAATGGTGAGCTCTAGCTGGTGAGCTTGTAGCGAATCTGGTAATTTTGGTATAGCAGGATTAAAATTTTGCCAGCTCTGATTTTTTTAGATTTGTGAGTATGGGAGCTGCGTACAACAGTGTAGAGATTACGTGGGATTGGGGAATGGTAGCTTTAGTATTTTTAGTGAAATAGTGCTTGTTC
Organism: Protopterus annectens; assembly: GCF_019279795.1. NCBI lineage: Eukaryota > Metazoa > Chordata > Ceratodontiformes > Protopteridae > Protopterus > Protopterus annectens. The sequence goes on along the minus strand of NC_056733.1, from coordinate 141,274,900 downwards.
TTATACAATAATCTTAATTTTTTGTGTACTTTTTTACTGTTTGTGAAATGTAAATGTCAAATTTTAAGTTGCAATCAATTTCGACACCTAACAGTTTGGTGTGTTGTGATGGGGAGATGATGGTGTTGTTTAGTGATACAATGTTGCAAGTGTTAGTGGGTGAGGCTGATTTAGAGGGTTGGAAAATCGTAAGTTCATTTTTCTGGGGGTTTAAAATTAGTTGAGCATTTGTAAGCCAGGTCTCAATTGCTAGGAAGGATTGTTGTGTTAAATTATGCAGTTTTGGATTGAGGGAGCAGCACATATCACTGTCGAATCGTCTGCATTATTACATTTGTGGCTATACCGGAAGTCACATAGGACTGGATTCTTTGAGACTCTGTAGGCTGTACACAGGTCACTTCTCAAGAATCTGAAAAAACAGACAAGAGTAAGAGAAAGACAGAGAGAGGACACATGGAGAGACAGCACTTTAAGGTGCCCTGAATAGCTCAAGGAAAATATGCACTTGGTTATTTAAGAAAGGAAATGATGTGGTCTCTCACAATGGGGTATATGTTTAGACAAGTACATAGACAAGTATATACTAAAGGGACCATTCTACTCTGTTATAGACCTGATGAGGCAGTAGTAGACAGGGATAATAACTTCCTTAAATCTAGAAGAAATACCCCTGGTGGTTATTCTGGCAAGGTAAAATATTTCTTGGATACATGGTGATCAAGGGATAGCTTGTTGTCAACAAATGAACCAGTGTTCCAGATGGATGAATCAACTTTCAAAGGATTGTCACATATGTGTTACCTCTGTGTAGAATCAGTGGATTAACAAGTAGCACACTCAGCTTTGTTCTAGATTATTTGAAGGCTGTAGGCTCTATTGCTGCAGCAGGAACTAGGATTAATTTTCCATTGCTGACATTGGGATGTTGCACTCCTAAGTGTATCGTCCTTTGGATGAGGCATTAAACTGAGGTCTCAGCTGCCTGAGTTAGTGGTGGCTCAGGTAGATGTAAAATATCTCATAGTCATAGCTCAGTCTCAACTGTACAGTTTTTTGCAGAATATCCAGATTTTTGCCTCATATTTTTGGTCTGTTCGTCATAAAATTTGTGATTTTTCTGGATTCTTGTGACAAATCATTGAGGACTGAATTCACTAAATAATAAGAGTAATTTGAGTTTCAAACTTCATATCCTTCATAAAATGCATGGTAACAAATTACCTTTTATTCTAGCAACTCTGTTAGTTTATAAGAGCAATATTTAAAATGTGTCCCTGTTTTGGGGGCTTTGGCCCCCATTATTTTTGACTCTGTCCAAATATTTTATGCTAAAAGGTTGAGTGCAACGGTCATGGGGGTCCACTTTGTAATCTCAAAGCCCATAATATCAGCTTTCACATTCTGTAGATGAGAATGTTAAAAGCTGAGAATCACGAATGTCCCAAATTTTCCTAGGCAAGTGAACGCTTGCCTAGCATGTAGACATTTGCCCTTTCACCCCACTGTAGTGTGATTCTGGAGTTAGCATATATATATATATATATATATATATATATATATATATATATATATATATATATATATATATATATATATATATATATATATATAGAGAGAGAGAGAGAGAGAGAGTCTGGGGGTGTGGGGGGGGCATAGACCACCACCTAGGTGGATGTTTGTTTAGCCGGTGTGTTTCCGTTTGCTGTTGGACAAGCATTCACTTGCTCAGGAAGATTTGGGAAGTGCATGATTCTCAGTTTTTGACATTCTCATCTCGAGAATGTGAAAGCCGATATTATGGGCTTTGCGATTACAATGTGGGCCCTCTCATGGTACTTACTGAAAAAGTTATAGGTGAACTTTTATAATACATATTTGCATAAACAGTATGTAAAACAAGAACACATCAGATATAAATATTCATACATATGCAGGCATAAACGTACAAAGACTGACAAACATTTTTAGTAAATATAAGTAGAAAACAATATTTAATTAAAAGTAAACTAATGTGTAATCCATAATGTCTCCTATTCCTTCTGCCATAACCATCTTTTTCATTTACCCAAAATTAAGCAATGATCCCACAATTTATTATACAACATCATTACATCAAATTATCCAAATCTCCCACACTACACTGATAATGACCTCTTCATATATGTTTGGAGCCACTCTTTAAGGTATATCATACAGATGATATATTAACATATCTAATGAAATCGACTAAAATTAAGTTATATTGTGTTATAACTTTACCCTAGAAAACCTGTACTCTACTATACTATACTATAATATACTATACTATTTGTTTGTGTCTTTCGGCTTTTCCCGGTTAGGGGTCGCCACAGCAGAACTCCGGTCCGCTAATGATTGGCAGTAGATTTTTACGTGCTGGCTTACCGGGCCTAATGCACAACCTTTAACGAAGGAATGCCCATTCACGCATGTCGCCACACAGAAAACGCTCTAACTGAGAATCAAACGGGCAACGTCTAACTGTAAGGTGACAATGCTACCGCAGCACCACACTATACTATAATATACTATACTATACTATAATATACTATACTATGCTGTAGTCTAGAAGAGCATGTTGAAGAGTTTATTGACACTGACATAATACACATACCCCGGATTTACTATTCTTCCAAGCAGGACTAGCTTAGTCCTGCATGGAAGCGGCCATTTAGGAGCAGGAAGGCAGAGCGCCATGCATATTAATGAAGGTGCACTGCCTGAGCTCCTAATCCTACACGGAGCATGTACGAGTGTAGGGGGCATGTCTGTAAGCAAAGCTCTCAGAATATACATGCCCCCACAATGAAGAACAGCAGAAAGGCCAAAGGAGTGAGAGAGACAGCTCATAGGTGTCCGCATAACCCAGCAACATTCCCCCACATGTACAACAGCAATAATAAATACAGATAAAATAAACAAACCCTTTTTTTTTTATGAACCTGATTAAAGCTCACCATAGGTCCGCGGGTGTGCCCATTGCTTAACTATGGTTAATGCAGCTGTAATGGCTGAAGAGGCTAGCAAGGAAGATATATGCAAACAAAGCAGTATAGCAATTGTGTAGTGGGCAGAGCATTTGCCTTACAAGTAGGCATTCCTGGTTTGAGTTCCACTACAGCACAATCCATTTTCCATGTGAAATCAGTTTATGAACATTTTTTTGCTGTATAACCTACTAAATAACATAATTGTGAACTAGAGTACTGCAATGCACATGTAAGGTGTCAGTGTCATAATGTTGCAAAGTCCCCAGATAAGCACGTGCCCCATACAATATATGTACACAGGAATCATGGATACAAATGGAAGGTAAAATATGTAATGAATGACAACCCTATACAGCTTCAAAATCCCCCACCTTCCCAAGAACCGTTAGATATTACTGTCTACATCAGTGCAGTTGTAAGCGTGTTTAAGCACTAGTAAGCAAGTGTAAGCACCAATAAGCAGTAGTAAGCATATTTAAGCACTAGTAAGCATGTTTAAGCCAGTTTGCATGAGGGCAAGCAATGCGCACACAGATTAAGCAATTTTGAAGCTAACTCCCTGTAAGCATAAGTAACCAGAGGTTAGCATTGTTTATCCTCACACAAACCCACACAGACCCACTTACAACTGCTCAAAAGTGCCTTAATCACTCTGTATCCAATGGCCTTTGTTCTGCCCAGCAACAAAATAAACAGCCTTATAGGTCTTGAACACAGAACCCTATACACTATAGTCACAGTAGTTAACTACCAAGTCATCACAACAGTACAGAAGAATGAGGTATCACCAAACAAGTCTTCACTAAAGCAAAATCCAACTGAACCTGTGAAAGGAATCAGTATACAGTCATATGTTCTATAACCCACTACATAACAGAAATATGTGAAGTGGACTACAGCAGTAAGCCCAGATGTGAGGTGTAATTGTAATAGAGTGTTGAAGTACCCAATAAAACACAAGAACCCCATACAGTGTACGTACACATGAATCATGGATACCAGGCATATATATAAGATGTAATGAATAATAAATAATGCCAGAAAGAAAATATAATGCAAAGCCTAATGTAAGCAATGCTAAGCATTGCACAGACCAGCTTAGAAGGTGTAAGCAATGTGTAGGCCTGCTAACTCAATGTGCCCAGTGTAATACCTCTTTAAAGAAATGCTAACCTTAGATAAACAGGTTTGCCCATAGCCTAGCCTTTTCAAAACTCTCCAATCATGGTAAAGTGTTGGAAATCAGCCCTACTTAAACCCAGCAGGCGGGAATACATCCCATAACCGGTTGTAGCTTCCCCTTGCAGGCACCATGTCAGGAAGGGGAGAGGGGAGTGCGCTTTCGGGCACAGCGCTGGTGCATCCAGGAGTCCAGAGTCATGGCAGGACTCCTTGTCTAAGACCATGAGCAGAGACTGCTGCAGGGCCAGTACCAGGGTTCCCAATATAAGGTGGAAGCCTGGGACCATCTCGCTCATGACCTCACCAGTGACACTGGCATACCCTGAACTGGTGAGCAGGTCAGGCATCACTATGCCGACCTGAAGTGGTGTAAGGGGGACCTCTTGGAACAGTGGATCCAAGTGGCTAAAATGGCAGGGGATGTCCCAGCTGTGTGTAAGTATCACTCCACTACATGTGTAATAATTGCCAGCTCATGTATATCATGGATAGGTATGACTAAATATTACTCTTATGTCTTCCACAGCTGCAAGTCAGTGGGCTGTGAACCAGGAGGCCCATGGAAGTCACGTGGAGAGGTTGCAATGTGAGGCAGTTCAGTAATACTCTTGCATGTACTGCCATAGGAAATAAATCTAAAAGTATTAGTACATTAATTGCGTGTATAAAACCTGTATTGTTTAAGGCAAGTACTGCATGCACCGGAGAATATGGCAGAAAGAGTCTCATATAATTTGTATGTAAATAAAAGCATAATAGCCTGACAATAAAGGTCTAACTGCTGGACTGCATGTGTCTACTCTGGTATCATATGGTAATGTAGATTTTCAATCACGTAATAGTACTGTTGTATTAAGCACTGTTACCCACACTGTGCACCATAAATAGAATGTGTATTCCCTCGCTCTGGAATAAAATCCCAGTTCATATTAGGCAGAGCCCCTCACTGACCCTCTTCAAGAGAAATCTTGACGAGTGGATGGGAAATCGTAAATTTACTCCGGGGATCACTTCTATGGCCCTGCTGGACAGAGGCTCAGGAATCTAATCAAATCTAAATGGGAGGTGAAAGCCAACACATTCTGGCTAGGCTTATAAATGCCCTAGGGCAGATAGCCTAGTACCTTCCTATGAATTTACCTACCTATAGGAATGCCTGTATATGACTGCTATAATCCCCAGAGGCCATTTAGAACAACTGAGAGACACATAGACAGAAAACAGGGAAAAGGCAGGCAACAAAACCTGAATAGCCCATACAACTGAGACGTGAACTGTTGAAATTTTAGCACACACAGCCATGGTTCAAATCCTGGCAGTGGTAGTAGTCTGCATACAGAATCATACCCCACAACTGTACAGATATGTCCAGAATGTCTAGTAAAGTGGCCCATATCTGTTGCCTGTCAACCTGCCCCCCTGGGAAATCAGTGGGATGATCCCAGATGTATAGGCAGCAAACAGGAAATACAACTGATTGACACACATCTATGAGAACAAAGTTGGCACACTAGCAACTCCCCAAAACCTTATGAGAGTAAGAAGCCATGTATGTCCCATTTACACCCCCATGTTGCCAAGCTGTGGCCAGAGTGTGTACAGTAACAGAGTGAGATGTATGTGCATAATAGTAATGTGAAATCTGGTAGTGTGTGTGGCAGCAGTCAGGTAGTGCTAACAAACATGTCTCCCACAGGTCTGTCTGATACCTTCTGATACCGACACTGTTCCCAGAAATACAAGAATGATACCCTGTACTAGTACTGTTTACTTTGGTATTGTATGTTATTGTGACTGATGCAGTTGTTCTGAATAATAAGGTATTACTCATCACTGTTGGCCACACTGTTCTACAAAATATAACTGTCTAGGAAATCCTGCATAAGAGTGTTATAATACAAGTTCAGATTGAAAAACCACAGGAGAATTATAAAACAGAAAGCAGATAGTAGATATACAGCAATATCTATAGAGCACACACAACTCTGATGGACAATGTTTAAGTTGTAGCAGATACAGCCATGGTCTGAATCCTGGGAGTGGAAGTAGGCTGTATACAGAATCATACCCCACAACTGTAAAGATAAGACCAGAATGTCCAGTATATGGACCCATATCTGCTGCCTGTCCCCCTGGGAAGTCTGTAGGATGATCCCATATGTTTAGGCACCAATCAGGGAATACAACTGATTCTCACACATCTGTGAGAACAAACTTGTCATTCTAGCAACTCCTGAAACTGTTATGAGAGTAATAAGCCAAGTATGTCCTATCTACACCCCCATGTTGTCACGCTGTGACCAGAGTGTATACAGTAACAGAGTGAGATGTATGTGCATAATACTAATCTGTAATCTGGAACATTGTGTGGCAACATTCAGGTAGTGCTAACAAACATTGCTCCCACAGGTACATCTGATACTAACACTGTACTGAGAAATAAAAACCTTAATACCCTGTACTGGTACTGTTTACTCTGGTATTGTATGGAATTGTGAGTGTTGTAGTTGCTCTGAATAATAAAGTATCACTGGTCACTGTCACTCACACTGTGCTGCATAATATAACTGTGTTGGAAAGCGTGTATATGTGAGTGGTAAGTCACTAAAGGTTGAAGAGGGCAATAGTCTAGATATGTCCTGGTACACCTGTATGTGGTCAAGACATGGCCAGAGTCTGTGCAGAAAGAGTTGGATAGCTATGTGCACAACATCAACTCGGAATCTGGGAGTATGTGTAGAAACAGTTAGTGTTAATAAACATTCCCTCAACAGGTATACCATGTAAGAGGTGTATACTGCAGGTAAAACCAGTTCATGTATAACGATGATAACAGCCATATCACTGTCCAAACTAAGGCTATAGGGTAGTGTAGTAATACTTGTAAGGTACAGATAACAGCACTAAGAAAGCAATGTGGACTACAGGAATATACTAGTTGTTAATTGACATCTTTCTCTCCCCCCACCATACCTTCAACAATAAACTACATACCTACCTCAACCAGTATATAATGACTCCACTCTTCTGATTATGTCCTATTGGTTGATATATATTGAAATTTGTTTCCATGCATGTGCTATATTGAATTATTCCAACATTGGTGGCATGGTGCCATCAATGTACCTGCATGCTGTTGTTATTACCACTGTGGTCCCATATATGATTGTGTTCTGTTTGCTATGTAACTGTTCTGTATCTGGTGTCTGCGTTAATGGGAATATCTATGCATGCTGTTATACCTAACCCTGGAATGTGTTGACTATTACTAACCAACATATGATGATAACATCTAAATACTATAGCATGTTTGGGAAGGCCGGTCCCAGTGGACCCACCTGTCCCACCTCAGCTGGCCATGGCACCAGGCACCAGCATGTCTGGGGCCCAACCTGGGACCTCCTTGTCAGTTGGTCCTGCACCACCTTCAGGTGACACCGCCTCAGAGGATGGGGCTCGTCCCCCCCTGGGACAGGGTGTGGACAGGAACTTGTCAACCGTTACCAGGTCCGGGTCATGGTGTGTAGCAAGCTCCACAGGGAGGTCAGAGATCTGCTACGCCAGCTCAAGGGCCATGTGTCACAACTAGAGGGTCGGTCAGGGTCTGCAACTCAGCCCCCAGCACAGCCACCTTTGGGGTTGTGAAGGTGCAGTGGTGACTGCCCATGGGTGGGGATCTCAGTCCCACTGTTTACACTAGGGGGCTAATGGGCTTCCGATTTTCCAACACCCCTCCCCATCAAGGTATGTAGCCCCGACATGTGTCATATACTGCTCCTATATGTGTCTTGTTTGTCTTGTCTGTTAACCTACCCAACCTACCTCCCCAAATATACCTACTATTCCTCCCCAACATCCCACTTTCACCTGAAAAAAAAAGGGGCAATCTGTTCACAAAAAAAAATCTCAACTCATACATAGCTGTTCATTTCACACATATGTCCACTGGACACATAATCTGGTCTAATTGGCATCACAACATATTATTGTTGTCCTCAACCCTTTCTCAGGGGTTTGAGTATCCAAATCTACCTCTAAATGCAGTGTATATGCACAGCTGTTGCTGTAGAAGAAATGGGCAGCTACAGACCTTCCCTACGCACTTCCTGCACATCCCTAGCTATTTTCCCTACTGTCTTTACCTCTTTGTGTCCTTCTTTTACCACTTTCCTATTAACCCTTTTTTCTTTTCTTTTAAAGAAATTAGCGTTGGGGTAAGTGGAAGTAAGCACTTTTAAGCAGCATTAAACAGGTTTAAGCCTGTTTGCATGGGGGTAAGCAATGCCTACACAGGTTAAGCAACTGAAAAGCTAACTGAGTATAAGAAGCTGTAATTGGAAATTAGCAGTGCTTACCTCCATGCAAACCCACGCAAACCCACTTACAACTGGTTAAAAGTGCCTTAATCACTCTGTATCCAATGGCCCTTGTTCTGCTAAGCAACAAAAGAAACAGCCTCTGCAAAGCTCAAACCTAGGACTCTGCACACCATAGCCAAAGGGATTTACCACTAAGCCATGTCAGATATACATAACCCTCATGTTTTCACAAACATATCATCCAGCCCAGTCATTCAACAGTACAGGGAATGTATTCCAACATGCAGACGTATGTGTGTGTGTGTGTGTGTGTGTGTGTGTGTATATATTAATATCTAATCAGATAAAACATATCTATATATGTAGATATAGACATATATTTAGAAATATACACACACGCACACACACACACATATATATATATATATATATGTAGATATATATATATATATATATATATATATAAATATATATATAAATATAAACATATATACATACATATGCATGCATCTATAGATATATATGTCTACATCTATATGTATATATATATATATATATATATATATATATATATATATATAGCAAGTTATATATATATATATATATATATATATATATATATATATATATATATATATATATATATATATATATATACGGACATACATCTGTAGATAACAATGGGAACATAACAAAAACATATACATCCACATGCACCGGTAATGGGGTTGAGAGGCCCCAAACAACATACGTCTAGTACAAATAGGTAACCCCCCCCCACAGCCAAACACATCTGCCATGCAATACACTGCCAACTGTTGCAAATCCCATAATCAAGACCTGACACAACATGGGCACAAGATGTTAACAGTACTCCATCCCACCTGTATGATGTCAGGCTGGTATCAGTAACATATCATGCAGTACAGTCTGGCTCCCATAGGGAATGTACAATGTGGAAGCAATCAACATTCCTATGACACATATACACAGACACGTATATGCAGATACAGATATACATATATATATATATATATATATATACATATATATATATATATATATATATATATATATATATATATATATATATAAATATATATATATCTATATATATATATATATATATATATATATATATATATATATATGTAACTACACATACACATGCAGAGATATGTATAGTAAGATACAAATGTAGAAGGTGCACACAATATGGAACAGCCACTAATCCTACAGTTACCACCTTACCAAATGGACACTGTATGAGCCACCCATACAAATGACAGTCCTTGCCTGCAACATATACCCACCGAGAGGTCAAAGGATATAACACCACACACAGGTATGCTTACATGGGAAAGCTTTATTTGTGTACTATTACAGTTGTATATGATATGTCATGTAGCTGTTTAGACACTGACATCCATATAAACAGAATAATGCAACTGTGAAACAGTTATACTAATACAGTAGTCTGGAATGGTTTACAAATGTTGCTGTCCAGGCCGAGGGCTTCAAGTAGTACAATAGTAAAGACAGACTGGGCCACAGGATACCAAACAAGCAACAGTAAGTAATGCAGATATATAGTTCAGCAGCCTCTATCTACACTCTGTACACAATCCCTAGGGGGTAAAGGCCACAGCTGACACAATGGGATGTAACTGTTACATAACAAGGCATAACTGACACCATTGCAAGCACACTGACAAACAGAACAGTCTGTATGGCAGAATGCAGTAGGCCTGCATTTACCCAAGGTGGATTGTATGGTAATGTACATCCAGATACCTTAAGGCAGCTTAACCCTGATACCCCCACCTGTTGTAATAGCTTAGGTTAATTATGGTGCACCCACCCTAGACTCAATAATACAGGGCCATATACCACTGTTGCATACACTGGCCTCTGGAGGGCATAAGGGCACACATGTATTGTGTAGGTAAAGGCCACACATATATGGCCCTAACCCCACCATATGTGTGGGGGAAACAACAGCAGTGGACTGATGGCAGGAATGGCAGGATGGCATAGTCACAGCCCACTACAGAACAACCCCTGACAGCATGTCATATGTGCAAAGCCTGGTATGTAGGTGGAGGACAGAGGCTGGAACACAGGCCCATATGTGGAAAACTGTTGTCGTACACTAAGCATGTTGCTGGTGTTACAGGATAGTCTGCAACATATCCTTAGTCAGGAAGTTGAAGTTAGAAACAGAAATGGATGACATGTACAGATAGCACTCAACACACACACTGCCACTTAAATATCTGACACAAGACCTGTGCGGTAGAAAGATAAAACATAATATGCACACCTTTGGCCATCAGGAGGATAGGCCCACAGTTGACAGCTATGCAGACAGACTACATTCCAAGTTAAACTAGTATGTACACACAAACCCTGTAACACCAGTACTATACAATGCATACAACAGCTCTACTTATACTCTGTCTGTAGTTCTGGAACCTCCTACAAATATGTAGCTGGCCTGAGTGTGCAGGTTCTCCTCTCAGAGGTATTGATACCTGCTGTCTGTAACACTGATGCCCACACACAGAAAGGATGTCCATCACACAGGAAAGGTAAAGGGACAACACCCACATGATGTAGGGATTTATAGTAGGTGGTTGCCATGACAGTGATAATTGGAAGTACGACACAGCAAGCTACATGCAGGTAGCAAGTGGAAGACATTGATTGGTGCAAAGGCCATCACCTGATCATGTGTATGACCTACAAAATCCATGCTGCAGTCTATTTAAAGCAGCTCAATCCATTTACTGGAGAGAGACTGAGACTGAGAGAGAGAGAGAGAGAGAGAGAGAGAGAGAGAGAGAGAGTGGAAGTGGAAGCCAAAGCCAAAGCCACAGCACAAGTAAAAAAAAAAACATTACTTACATCCCGCAAACTATCCAGAACAGACATCATTACCACAACAGGTATGCGAAGTATATATGCATGTAATTGAATATAGTACTTGGTCCATAATAATCAGCTAGATGATGTGGAATGATTTATATGTGCCATCGGGTGTTGTTGTAATGATGTTCAACTGAACAACTGCTATGGACAATAGTGTCTGTCCCTGTGGGTAGTGGGCCATAGCAATCAATTGTGCAGATCAGCACTGACTGACAAGATATATGCCATCATAGTGTGTGTTGTGTAATGGGAAGTATGTATATTATGTGCCAATAGTTGATGGTGGAAGTAATGCCATTATGATGGACACATGGGATCCAAAGCTCACCCCTTGCAGGATACTCAGGTTAATCTGTGATGTAGCATGCAGGAATGCCATAGGTATGTAATAGGGTTACCTGCAATTTGGTCCTACATATACCCTCCTAATGTCAGGCTGTGTCCATATGTGGCACTTGTCTGTGTTGTAGCAAGGCAAAACAGTGCAGCTGTGCAGGAAGGTGTTGTGGGTTTGTGGACCTAATTTTTGAATGTACCCCGCATATAGGTATGTGTATATGTACATACATACACATATATAATATATGAACATATATATATATATATATATATATATATATATATATATATATATATATATACATGTATGTCCACAAATATACAGATACCCATGTGTAGACATATATATGAGCACATATATACAACATCACATATATCTACAAATATATAGATATATACCTATATGCACATGTCCACATATATACAAACACACACACAAAAATATATGTATGTGAATACATGTCCCCTATATTACTACCACAGTGATGCATGCTATTAGTGAGGAAACAGCACACATAGCATGTGCCACATGGATGGGTATGTCACATGTTAACCCCTTGTTGGGACCACATTGCCCTTGTCTGTGAATTATGGAATCGGAATACAGGGAAGTATGGCCGGTATAGTTGTGGAGGTGGTCAGGGTTGGTAGATATAGAGGACAGTCTACGGGAATGGTATGTGACACGTGGTGGGTAAACACCCTGGATGGTGTGTGTGGTCTGTGATGTGGACACCCTGTGGGCCCCAATATGGACACAATGGGAACAAGCCTCCCACCCACTGCTACTCACAACAGCAGTCCATGTCCTGAAGGTGCCTGGCCTGGAGACTGAGCAGGAGGAGAATGTCAGCCCTCTGAATGTGTACTGGGTGTCTCAGAGTGATGTGGCACATCCCACATATGTCTGTGGAGCCCGTTATGGAACAGACCCTGGACCTGACCTCAGAGGACAGGAACATGTCTGGGTGGGCCCCCAGGGGGGAGACAACATCCCCTGGGGTGGTTCCACCTGATGGTATTGCTGGACCAGGACATGAGGAGGCCCCAGGGTGGGACACACATGTGATGTGGCCAGGTAACATGGGCAGATGGGTTTGGAGAGGTGGTTCTGCTGGCCAATAGCACATATACATGTTATTGTGTCACTGTTTTATGTTGGTAGTAATAGTCTACACAATCCCGGAACATGTCCAACAGCATGCATAGATATCTGCAATAACACAGAATGTCAGATGTGCAGCAATCACAAAACAGCCATACCACAGGCATATATGGAACCATAGTGGCCCTGACAATGGCATGCAGATGAATAGTCTGTAACAGGCCAGCAATGATAGTGTCCACACAGGGAACATGGCTGCAATCACATAGCAGAAAGTGTGGTACAATACAATATCTGCCTCACTGGTAGGTAAGCTGTAGCCATACCTAATGAGTTGTGTGCATAGTTTGTTGTAGATGATATGGTGGGGGGGTGACTGAGATGTGTATTAAGAACTGTGGTAACCTTGCTGTATGAGTTGCTCAAACCTGTTTCCATCTTCATGTCTTTCAGCCAAGATATCATATGCACGTCTGCCAACATATTCAGCAGCTGAAAATGAAGTGCTGATCATGTATTTAATCCATAACTACCTTGTGCTGTTTGGCAGGGCTGCCCATGACCAGCAGGAGCAGACTGCCCTGTGGAATGACTTAGTTCACAGGGTCAATGATGTTGGACTGCACAACCACAGTTATGAGCAGGTCAGGCATCATTGTACTGACCTGCTTTGCAATGCCCATCAGCGTGCCGCTGCAGACAGGAGGATCACCTTGCTACAGGGGGGTCATGCCATCCACACCCCTGACATGTGTGGAGGAGCTCCTGGCCAGCCTCGTGGCACCTGTCTGTCCTGCCAGCCACCAACCGCTGGACACCTTTGTGGAGGTGGGTGCCACCCACACACCGGCAGGGAAGTGTGCAGGTAAGGACACAGGGCACATCAGTAGACCACTGTTGCATATACAGTTGCATTGGTACAGGTAGATCATGCATATCTGACATGTTATAGATATATTGCACTGCTGCATTGTAGTGATAAACAGATGCCCAGATGTGGTAGTATTGTGGAAATGTATCGTTGATGTATTGTAATACTGCATCCACCCTGCAGCACTGCCACAGGTGTGGCCTCTGACATTGCATCTCTCACCCTCTTATATAGGTCCCTCTGGGATACCACCAAGGCAGCAACCTGTAGCTGGTGAGTATGGTTTATGTAGATGCTTGCCAACACACCGGGCATGTAATGGCAATGGTATATTCCACACACACATCTAACACACCTACCCAGAATGCATGCTGTACATGTGCACGTATTGTTGCTGTGAAATGCACAGTATCATAGGGGTGACCATTGTGGGGTATTGGAAGGGTATGCCAGACACCTGCATGATAACTAACATCCTGTCATTGTGGAATGTATCCACAGGGAGTAACATAATGGTGAGAGACATGGCCTACAATAGGGTCATGTTTGGAACAACACCCATATACAGTGCAACACCAGTGTATATACCTGTAGGACAATGGCAACTGCTGCAGAGATACACTATGGCATAAGGCATTACAGTAGTCCACATTATCAGCTGGGTCTAGGCTGCAACATGTGGTGTTCGGTGTATGGGACACTGCAAGGTGACACACATGTATAGGGCTTACCTGTCATGCATCTACATAAGGGCTGAGGGAGGAGACAGTCTCATTCTGACACACCAGTGCACTGTAGCAGGGATCCTAAGGATGGTAGGAATGGCTCTATCTGCATGTAGTCAGGTTCAGGACCTGTGGCAGCTGTAAACCTACCCACACTGCAATAGTGACAGCATTGTGTGAACACCATGGGATGTTCACATTTGCAGACCTTGCAATCATGCAGAATAGGGGTACATGTGTAGGGTAGACTGAACATACACTGGCAATTGCAGAAGGCCCAAGCTGGTATACCCCTGCCATGAGCAATGACTGCTGTAGTATACACAAGTGGTGTGATAAACTGTCATGAAAAGGGTGTGCACACATATGCCCACATAGTGTGTATGCATTGCAGTTAGCAGCTGCACACCTAACACAATCTGTAGACACTGCATGTGAAAGTACAGGACATATGTACCAGACTTGTGTACTGCTAAGATATGTGGTGCTGTGGTCCCATGGTAGATCAAGGATGTGTGTGTAAAATTAATAAAGATGTGTACACCCCCCCCCCCATAGCCACGGTATGCTCTGATGGTTGTCAGTGTAAGCATTTCTGCAGGGGTCATACATGGTCTGTTGATGTTGACAGCTGTAAATCAGGCATCAGGCATTCACCAATGACAACAGTCTACATATCATCACTGATATGTGTTGCTGAAACACATAGGGGCTGTTAGAGGTAGAGCTGACATAATTGACACAGTACTACACATTCCACAATGGGTTGTACACCTGTGAGTTGTGGCGCACAGTATATGGCAGGGTGCAGAACAGGTGCACAACAATACTGTGTACATGGGTGTAGTGGTATCCAGGGAAAGAGGCAACATCTAGTCACAGCACATGCATCATGCACATGTATACTATTGCTTGCATGGATTGACTATAGTTGAATTGCATGCTGTTTGGTACCATATGATCTGATATTGTTAATCCTCGTTCATTCCTTACATGTGGGTATCGGCTCCGACCTCGGAACCGAGCCGGCCATCTTCCAAGCTTGCATCAGCTACAAACTCTCGAGATAAAACTCTTTCCCAGAATTCCCCTCTCTCTGTTACCTCAGATTTCATTTGCCGTGTCGCCATATGGTCATGTCAAGCTACTTCTCTTAAGCTAAGTACAATATTTTTCATCATACTAAATTCTAAAACAACCTTTTCTCACAGAAAACTTATTAGACAGTTTTCTCTTACCTTATCGCATTTAGCGACTATCCTTTCTTGAATCTTTTCAGTTCCTTTCCTCCTCTTTACTGCGAGGTAATTTATTTTTTACCATCGTTGGTAAACCCCCTTTCCTTCTTACCTTTGGGTAATTCTTGTACCATTTCTCGTATTTTTACTTGTTTTCCTTCTTTCTTTCTAACATGGCAGATAAAAAAGGTAGTTCAGGATTTAAAAGATGTTCAGATTGTGGTCATAAATTACCTACTTCAGATGCACATTCCCTGTGTGTCTATTGCTTGCATGTGCCTCATTTAACAGTTGACCCGCCTTGTGGGATTTGTAAGAATTTCTCTAACAGGACGTTGATTGAGAAAAAAAATAAATTGGTATTGAAGGGGCTACTTAAATCTCCTTTTTCAGAAGCTATTTCTGGGTCGGATGCTTCAACCCCTCCAAGATCCCATAAGAAAAAGAGTGATGAACATATAAAGGCCAAGTCTCTTCCTTCACCCCCTGCAGTGAACTCCCACAAACTGAGACCCAAGAAAGCTTTGGATTTGACTTCTTCAGCTCCAGGGATTTTGGTACCTAGACCTTTGGCACAGAGGCCATCAGCACCATCTGTGACTTTGAAACCAACTAGCATGCCCTTTACCATATCGGTACCGAGGGGCTCCTCGGTTCAGACTTCTTTACTGGCACCAACTGTCCAGTCGATGCAGACTGTTATGATGAACTTTTCAATGCTCCGACAACTTACCCGGCACCAACTACCCTCTCAGCACCGACAATTCAGTTATTGGCACTGATTTTTGGCTCCAGCCTTAGCGCCAACAACCACTTTGGTACCGACCTTACCATCGGTGCAGACCATGACTTCGGCACCGATGATTTCCTCAGTGCAGACACCTGTAGTTCAGTCCTTTACAGCCCTGTTGTTTTCAGTGCAGACCTCTGAGGTGAGCACCGAGCTTGATCCATCTTTGGATAGACCTGACTCCCCCTTAGCCATGTCCGTGAAATCCAATAAAAGCCTCTCTGAACACGACTTGTTACGTCTTGTGGATCAAGTGCTTTTGGCCAGAGGTATCCCGCCCCCAGGACCTATCCTTCCTTGGGAGGCAATCACCCTTTACTAAAGACCCATACTTATTCTCCTCCTTCATTGCCTTTGAAGCCCCTTGATATAGCACAGTCTTCCCCCTCTATGGTTCCCTTTATGGACCTCACTAAGGAGCCGCAGTTGCCTTCGTGGCAGAAGAGTTTTGCTATGACCCAGGATGTCAGCTGTTGCATACGTAATTTGGTGTTTTACAGCCATCCAGGGACTCTGAGTCAGCAGGCTGAGCCACTTAGGAGAGGGGTGACCCCTGTCCTGGACACTCACCCCTCTTCAAGTGGACCAGCCTTCCAGCTAATGGAGAAGTCTCTGGCATCTGCTGTCAATCCTGTGCTATCACTCTTCCCACCCTCCTCTGGAGTGCAATGTACACAAGTCGCTCCTGACAGACACTGGGCGCAAGGGCCTCAGGATATACTCCCACAGGAAACCCCTTTTGCACTGTCTTCCCCAGCTTCTCCCTCTGAGGAAGTTCATCAAAAGAGCTCTTGCAAGAGGAAGCACATGGACTCGACAGAGGAGTCCCTTACTGAAGACATAGACTTTGATGATGGGGAAGGGTCCCCTCACTCACCCTCTGAGGTATCCTTTGGTGATATTCTTGAAATTCTTAAACAGAGAGGTGACTGGCAGCCCTCGAACCAGACCTCTGAAGAGTCTGTGTTCCTGCAGGCTTTTCACGGCCAGCCCCCTATCTCCTGGGTTACTCCGCCTGCCGATGAACTGGTCTGGCTCATCGTGCAGCATACGTGGAAGGATCCTGACACCATTGAGGCCATTCCACAGAGGCCAGATTAAATTTTGTCCCCTCCTGCTACTGATCCCCATTGGTCCAAAGGTCTTCCTGTAGATGCCTTGGTGGTGGCGGCAGCAACTAAAAAGGACCTGGTGGAAGAAGAAAGCCAGACTGTCCATCCACCCAACAAAGGGTCCCGGGCTCTGGACAGAATAGAGAAGTGTACTTTTGCATCAGCGACCTTTGAAATCAGGTCGCTGAACTATATGGCACACTTTACCAGGCTTCAAAGAGATTTAATTTCTGAGCTGTCTGAAACTTTGGCTGGAGCTGTGTCTGATGAGGTCCGTGACAACGTGGCCTCTCAGCTAGCCACCATGAAATCAATATCTAACTTCTGCATGTGCCTGATACCTCCCGCATCAGAAGGAGTAGCAAGAGTGGCAAGTTCAGGCATTGTTCTGAGACTACATGCCTGGATGCGCTTCTGTAATTTCACGGAACCCTTCAAGGCTTCCTTTCTCAACGCTCCCATCGAAGCCTCTTCATTGTTTGGACCCAAGGTTAAAAGCACACTGGCCAGATGTAAACAGGACGGTAAGACCCTTTCTGCCGTGGGTGTCCATTATTCTTCCCCTCAACAGGCTTTCTCCAGAAACCAAAACAGTGGGAAGATATGGCACAAAAAGTCTCAAGGTTCTTTCCATTTCACACAGGCTGAGTTCTCCCCTAGAGGCAGAGGGGAAAACTCACAGGGAAGACACCCTTTTTGGGGCAGGGGGGTCCATGTAACCAAGGTTCCAGGGACTCTTTCCCTGACCAACCCTACCAGCACTCCTGAAGAGCGGCCAAACTGCTTTCCTCTGGAAGTGGTTGGGGGACATTTCTCCTTGTACCCTTCTGCCTGGCTAACCATCACCACCGATTCTTGGGTACAAAGGATTATAACCAAAGGTTATCATATTCCCTTCAACCTTTGTCCTGCTCCCCTAACAAACTTACCTGACGTTCCACTCAGTCAAAGGGAAAAAGCAGCTATAGAGATTTCAAAATTGCTAAGAAAAAGAGTCATCCAAATAGTCCCTCAAAACCAGATAGGATCCGGATTCTACTCAAGACTATTTTTGGTGTCGATGAAAACCGGGGACTAGAGACCAATTTTGGATCTCATTGTATTGAACAAGTTTGTAAAAGTACAAAACATTCCAGGATGGTCATAATACAGTCTATCCTTCCGCTTTTGGAAAAAGATGATTGGATGTGCTCGATAGATCTTCAAGATGCGTACTACCACATAAAAGTGGAAGACCATCAATAAGATCCCTTCGCTTCCATGCGAGAGCCAGTCACTACCAATTCAGAGTACTGCCCTTCAGACTCTCTACAGCCCCCAGAGTGTTCACAAAGTGCATGGCAGTCATCAGAGGTCACTTGCAACTACAAGGATTCCAGGTGTTTCCATACCTAGACGATGGGCTCATCTCCACCCCCACCAGCCATCTATTGGAAGAAGCCCTGCCATACTCTCTCCTCTCTGCAGAAAGGCTAGGGATAACCATAAACTGGCAAAAATCCAGTCTCACCCCATCTCAGTCCACAGAATTCATAGGGGTCATGTTGAATACAAAGAATTGCACAGCATCCATTCCAGAGCACAGAATTCTAAGGATAAAGCAACTACTGATCCCAATCCTTTCAAGGGAGAAATCCACAGCTCACTCTGTTCTACATTTGTTGGGTTCCATGGCAGCCTCCATCACCATTGTTCCCCTGGCCAGGTTTCACATGAGGCTTCTACAATGGCTACTGCTCACCCAATGGTATCCCTTTCAGTACCCTCTTTCAGACAAGATTCGGATAACTCGCAAGTGCAAACATGATTTAAATTGGTGGATGGCCCACAACCCATCACAATGGTCTCACCCCTTCTCCCCCCAACAGCCCAAAGCCACAGTGACCATGGAAGCCTCCCTGATGGGGTGAGGGGCTATGTCAAGGACAGAAGGTCCAAGGTACTTGGTCCAAAATGGAGGCCCATCTGCATATAAATATTCTAGAGCTGAGGGTGGTGCTTCTGGTGTTGCAAGCATTCCATCCCCTGCTGATATCTGGGACTATTGCAATACAATCAGACAACATGGTGGTGGTCTGGTACATCAACAAACAGGGTGGAACCAAATCTTGCCCACTCTGTCGAGAGGCCATGAGGATATGGCAGTGAGTGATGGCTACCAACCGTTTTCTTCAAGCAATGCACATTCCGGGGAGTTCCAGCGTGATAGCAGACAGACTCAGCAGGTGTATACTACAACCTCATGAGTGGTCCCTGAATCCCTTGATAGCAGCAGAGATTTTCATCTGTTGGGGTCTTCCTTGCTGCGACCTCTTTGCGTCCCTGACCAACTAAAAATGCAGCAACTATTTTGCCCTGATTCCCCCTCCCTGACAGTCACCCAGGGATGCTCTCATCCACGATTGGCCCTCGGGTCTACTTTATGCATTTCCACCTCCCCTCCCCATTCCCCAGTTTCTGAAGAAAGCCCGCCAGTTGAAGAGCAAAGTAATCCTCATAGCACCATATTGGCCTCATCAGAATTGGTTCCCCTTCCTTTGGCCTCACCTGCTAGATCAACCGTGGATTCTCATTCCAACCCCAGGGTTGATCTCCTATCCACAGAATCTGATTCACCCCAACTTGGACAGCCTGAAGCTCACAGCTTGGCTCCTCCAATTCCCTTGATTGCCAGGCAGAATGATCTTTCTTTGCCAGTACGTGACATTCTTATTGCATCTCACAAGTCTTCCACAAGAATTACTTATCTAAGCAAGTGGAAAAGATTTACTTTTTGGCTGAAAGAAAAACAGGTAGATCCTTTTTCAGCACCAGTGTCGATAGTACTGGAGTATCTAGCCACCCTATTTCAATCCGGTCTATCGGCCTCTACCATTAGAGTTCATTTGGCTGCAATATCTAATTTCCATGATGGTGTCCAAGAATCCTCTCTTATGTCACACAAATTATGCAAGACTTTCATAAAAGGTGTGAATCATCTAAAACCCACTTTTAGAGAACCTACTCAATCATGGGACCTGTCATTAGTCCTACAAGCTTTGACAATGCCACCTTTCGAACCAGCTTCTTCTTGCGACCTCAAATACTTGTCATGGATAACCTTGTTTTTGGCCGCCATTACTTCTGCCAGAAGTATCTCTGAGCTTCAAGCCTTATGCATCAAGGGTCCATATTTGATTTTTCATAGAGATAGAGTGTCATTGAGAACTAATCCTTACTTTCTGCAAAAAGCAATCTCAGAAATGTCCATTAATCAAACCATTGAATTGCCAGTTTTCTTCCCCAACTATTCAAACAAAGGAGAGTATTGCCTACATACCCTAAATATTCACATGCAAATTCACTTCTACTTGAACAGGATTAAGGCCTCTTGTAAATCAGACCAGTTATTTTTGGCCTATTCTGGATCTAGATTAGGATGTGCTGTTGCTAAGGTCACATTGGCTAAATGGTTGAAAGACTGTGTGACCTTCATTTATAGACAACGTTATATTCCATTACCTACTAACATAAAGGCTCACTCTACAAGGTCGGTGGCAACTTCTGCTGCCTTCCATGCCAGAGCTTCTTTACATGACATTTGTGCAGCTGCAACTTGGGCTACCCCTCATACCTTCATCAATCATTACAAATTGGATTTGGCCTCCAAGGGAAGAGCATCTTTTGGTTCTATGGTGCTCAGGAATGTCCTTCCATGAGAGCCTCCCAGGAATAAAGGTAGCTGGGGACTCTGTCCCACACATAAGGAATGAATGAGGATTAACAATATCAGATAAAGAAGTTATGTCTTACCATAATGTTCCATCTGTATTGTTGATCCTCGTTCAGTCATTATGACCCTCCCTCCTTCCCCCTCCTGTGGCTTCTAGTGGATCTCACAATCCGGTTCTATTAGGTCATTTGACCAGAGGTAGCCTCTACCTTCTTTTGACTTGCAAACTCAATCTGAGGTAACAGGAAAGGGGAATTCTGGGTAAGAGTTTTAGCTCAAGAGTTTGTAGCTGACACGAGCTAGGAAGATGGCCGGCTCGGTTCCGAGGTCGGAACCAATATCCACATGTAATGACTTAACAAGGATCAACAATACAGATGGAACGTTATGGTAAGACATAACTTCTTTTTCTGCATGTTGGCAGATGGGTAATAGGAGGACTGTGCGTAGGATCATTGTGCAACCTCATCTGTATGTGTGTGTGTGTGTGTGTGTGTGTGTGTGTGTGTGTGTGTGTGTGTGTGTGTGTGTGTGTGTGTGTGTGTGCATCTTGGTGGTTTGTTAGTTTGCCTGCAGGGTCCCTCTGGTGAAGTGGTGGGAGGTAGATGCATGTATGATGCATGTGTGCATGTGTGTGTTTGTGTGTCTGGCCATGTATCCCTTTGGGACCATGCAGTATATGGAGATGGGCTGCCACATAACACACCAGGAATACCTGTCATGTAATTACAGGACAGCAAATAGTATGATATAGTCTGTAGCATGGAATAGGCATCCAGAGGGAAGGTAGACTCCAGGTACACACTTAATAGTGCAGTCAGCAGAGAGGTGACCTACAACCCACATATACAGCTCTACAGATGTATTTGGGAAATAATAGTCAACACCAGGGAGTGTATCCAAATATTGCAACTGACACATGATGGGCCGACGGAGCAGCATATCGGGCATGTACTGAGCATTACGTACACATGACACACCAGTGATAGCTATTATGGATACAACATAGTAGCCCACACATATAGGGGACATGCATATCATTCCGGCAATACAGAGGGTGCATACTGAGTGGCAGCATTAAGGCCATGTAAATCCACTACACACAGGTCAGTCAGGTAAAGTAGCAACAGGCCTTGTGCTGTGGCTGCTTGTGTGGGTATTTAGAGGACTGTGATGTTAATGAGTGGTATCAATGTGTGTATGTTAACAAGTGTGATACAGGATGGGGTAACATGTGGACATATACGTGGGACTGTCTGTAAACCCATGGACAGGTAGGTATTATGGAGATGTGTTTGTGTGTGTGTGTGTGTGTGTGTGTGTGTGTGTGTGTGTGTGTGTGTGTGTGTGCGTGTGTGCGGGCGTGTGTGTGTGTGTGTGTGTGTGTGTGTGTGTGTGGGTGTGGACTGTTAGGCAATGCTGTACAGGTTTTAAAGTGCATTTATTGTTTTCCTCCACAGGTGGCGAGGTGGGTCAGGGTCCCTCTTGCATCCAATCTGATGTAGGTGTCCATACAGACACCAATGATGATGATGATAATAATGTTGAGACACAGGTGGGGTTTTCAGGGCCCGACACTGCACCAACATTTGACATCCCCCTTTTAGCCAGCCCACCCCCACACACAGTTACAGTGCCTATACACACCCCATCACCAGTGGCCATAGCAGAGGGACAACTGGCGTTCAGTGGCAGTGCACAAGAAAGTGTGGTAACCATGCCTACTGTGTCTGGTTGCAGTGGGCATAAGCCATAAGTCCGGCAGGCTGCCACATAGGCAGAAGTCCCAGGCTGCTCATGGTAGGGCCACTGGACATCATGCCCCTGGCATAGGTGACATAGCTGCAACCAGCAGAAGCTTGTTTCAGGCTGTAATGGCAGCACAGGCACATATTGAGCATTACACCAGGTGGGAACTTAGGCTGCAGAGGGCTGCTCTTGCATCTGTAAGTGACAACCTCCGTGAACTGTCGGGTTCCATCCATGCTTCTACCGAGCAAGTGGATAGATGGCATGCTGGGATGATGGCCCTCATCTGCCGTGGTGCGTCCATGCTTCAACATGTGGTGGGGATGCTGCGATGCCAGTGTGGACGTGGCTCAGCAACACCAACAGCTGGCAGTCAACGTGGGCATGCTAGGACACCAAGAGGCTCCTGTAGTGGCAGTAGCAGCCCCGGCAGTGCAGAGCATGTGCTGTCCACACCACACCACAGCAGGCCATGTGCATGTGGTCCTGGCCAGTCCCAGGAGGGACCTGGTACCAGTGGACAAATGTCATCAGTAGGTGAGAGTAGCACATCAACACCTGTATCTGGATGTGCCCAAGGAACCCCTGACAGGCACAGTCCACTTGTCCATGGCCAGATGCAGTGAACTGCACACCCTGCCAGGTATGGTTTGCAGCTGTCCATAAACACCTGTGTAGGCAGCCACTTGGCAGAACTGTGTGCATGCATACACACACACTATGCAAACACACCTAGGGCAACCTCATACCTACACACACCACACCACCTCAGCCATCTCTCCAGAGTATCTCTCCACACACATGGTGTCAAATGTATGGCCCACCCTCAGCCTCTGGCAAACCAACACCGCACCCTGTGCATATGATGATACCTGTGCCCCATCCCTGTCATCCATACCATCGATGCAGGGACAGGCTGATATGTTCTGATGCACGTGGTGACTGTACTGCTGTGTACCACAGTCCTGCAGTGTAACATGTTGTAGGAAGTAGAGTGTGAGGCATACTTGGCAGGTAGTGTAGCTATACAGTAATGATGCCTTCTAGCTGTTAGTAACACTGCTTGGTTGTGGTCTCTAAAATGTTACCCATGTGTGTTGTAGGTGTACATGTGTCAGCACGAGGATGGTCTGCAGTCATATTGCACAATGGGGTATGTCCCTCTCCTGACACCATGGCAGTGACATATCTGGGGTACAGTCGAACATATTTCACATGTTACTATAGCGGGTATTGCCTGTGCCACAGGGACAGGTGGCCCGCTGAGGTGTGTATACCCTGCAATCTGATGTAGACCCATCCACATACATGCACACTGTTACCTGCCAACACTGGGACTAGACCCCTACTTAGCAATGTCGTGATACTGACGTGTGTGGCTTACATTGCACAAAAACTGCCTAAACCACTCTGTATCTGACAGCCCTTGTTCTGCCCAGCAACAAAATGAACAGCACTTGCAGGTCTTGAACTCAGTATCCTTTACACTGAAGTCACAGAACTTAACCATTATGCCATGACCACTGTATAGACAACTGTTGTTTTACCAATATAGCTGTCATTACACATATTGAGTAGTATTGAACAATTGCCTTTACTTCCTAGATTGTGTAGTCCTTGTTATTAATATGACTGTTGGATCACATATGTTGTTTTATCATAATGTACACATAGAAGATACAGTGAGATACATGTTGGAGGGTATACACAATCGTGACATTTACTCATGACAGGAATATGGTTGTATACATATCATAGGTGTATAGATGTCTACATGTACATACACATGTATACTCATACATATTTCTGTATACGCATCTGTATAGTGCTACATATATATGGCCATGTGTACATCTCTTCGTATGTACATATGTATACATATCTATACATATATGTATATATGCACGTATATCTACAGGTATACGTATATGTACATATAGATATATGTGTATATAGCTATATATGTATGTATGCACATCCTATGTGTACAGATATGACTAGTTATGTCTGTGTATATATATATATATATATATATATATATATATATATATATATATATATATATATATATATATATATATATATATATATATATATATATATATATATATATATATATATATAAAACTATATGTGCTTACATATCTATTCTGATATACCTACTACTGTCGATATATCTGTAGATATCCATACGTATATGTGCATATGTATTATTATCTGTATATGTGTAGACATATATTGCTCTGTATATGTATATATATCTGGGTGTGTATATGTATATCTATGTACATATACATACCCATCTATATATGTGTCTATGTACATGTGTAATTATATATATATATATATATATATATATATATATATATATATATATATATATATATATATAGATATCTGGATAATTATATATACATATATTTTCACCATATGTCCTGGCCCGGCCCCTATAGTCCCAACTTCATAGTGCAACGGGATGTCAGGTATGTATAGCAGGTATATTAGTAGACTATTGCTACTGTAATTGGGATTGACTTTACAGACATGATGTGTGTGGGAGGTCACATCTGCTTTCCACATGTGTGCCATTGTCTACTGACAGACATCCTAAGGACATCATAGTAAAGTACCACTGCTAGCATGTAATGCCACTGTGGACTGCAGCAGAGATATTGGCCAATAAATGTGGACATTCTGAAACACTCTGTACAGTCCAGAGGTATAGACAGAACCCCTTAGTGCAAAACATGTGTACCATGCCTGACAATATGGATGTTAACAGCCATGTAGATGGGTATAACACATAACGACTGGTATACATATGCCATCATAGGTTATGCATTCACACACCTCATCTGGCCAGGCACATATTAACTGCTGGTACAGGGGTGCCATGGCCACATACTACCCAGTAGATTTGACATACATCTGTACAGCATCCCACTGCTCTGTCTGACATACATGACTGTTAAGGGAGGCCCGGCAGCAGTACATCTGGCAAGTATCTGCACATGACATCTCTCTGGGTAAGTACACTAAGCTGCTAGGCATGTAACAATACACTGTGCAGGCTACAGGCAGACTGGCTCAACACTGGCCTACATCTCCTATGGGGGAATGCACATGTACCTGCATATATAGCAGGCTCTGCAGGCATGTCACAGCACAGGGTAAGATACACCTGTGTGAAAGTGCATAACCACAACCAATGTAAACACAGCCACAGCCACATATGGTAAGCTAGCATAATATTACAGTATATGGACTATCTGTTCAACACCATCCTCATATGTGCCACTCACAGACTAACCCTACATATACTGGGCTGCTACACAGTTTGGTCTGCTGGCTGTCTGTGGTATGGGACATGTGTGTGCATGGCCCTACAAACATGTAAGCCAATATGGTAACATACAGTGGAGCAGCATGTAACATCAGATAGGACAGGACCTATAACAATGGCATCTACCACAGTCTGTACACAGGCTAAAGTACATATTAACAATACACACACTGTCGACATTCACCATAGGTACACAGACCTCAGTACTATACAAATGACCACAGAATGTCCAGGTTATGTCATCAAATATAACCCCTACTGTACATAACATGTGTAGCAGTTTGATATCTCAGTGGCTTTTTATCAGATATGATGACACTAATGATGGTGTATAGCACATATGCACCTCTTAATGCATGACATATGTACAAAGGTTGACAGAGTTGTGGCTGGAAGCACATACACAGGGCTAATATGTACATGTTGCTGTGATAACCTCATACATTTACTGTTGTAACAGGGTTTGTTGCAACATATGTCCTATGAGGGATATGAAGTCAGTAACTGTCACGGCTTTCACTGTCAACAGACTGCAATCCTCACACTACCTTCTTTAGTTCACAGATACATGCTCTGTGGGTAACACATGAAGCCAAGGCACAACGCACTGCCCAGTCTGCAGATGACCCGACAGATGGGGATTCCTCATAAACATAGAACTGACATGGCAGGTGTTAAACATGTAGGACAGCCATATCCACACACACACACACTGTTAAACCAACATTACTCCACATGCAGTATAGCAGCACTTACAGTCTGTAGTCAGGTCAGGTACATCCCCCTCCTGTGTGTTGCCCTGTTTCCCCAGTGTATGTTTTTAGAGGTAAATCCCCAATCCATCTGAGATGCTGTTTGCCAAACAACAGATCTAGTTCCTGCTCACAGTGAATGAAAAGGGCCAACACCAACATGATGTTCCTAGATATTGGAGTGTGTTTCCATACAATTGGCTATGGGAATGTTACCACAGCTGTTCCACATGCAATCAGGTAGGGGAGGGCTGCAATTTGTGCACAGGCCATCAGCTGATCATGAGCATCACTTAAAATACACATGCTGCTGCCTAAGCAAAGCAGGTGTAGGTCTCCACATATAACATAGAGGGAGTGAGAGAGGCAGACAGAGGCAAAGACAAGTCAGGGAGGGGTGGGCGAGTAAAACCCAAGCATGTTTGTGTCACACACCTACCAGCACAGGGTATCAAACCCTTGATGACTATGTAGTGCTAACTCCTTTCTATGCAGTTATTAGATGCCCACATAGGTTACATATTGCAGAGCCCTCAGAACGTATATGTGATGGTGAGTGACATCTGCAACAGGGATATGGTAGCTATATGGTAGGTGTAGTACATGTGCCTGTCCGCATGTACAGGTGCCAGCGTCAACACAGCCACATTCTCACAGGGACGCACACACATTGACACACTTGGCAGGGCCAGAAATACAACCCATCACTAGTGAGATTGCCACAACACATTACCGTGCAGGTATCACATGCACCACAGGGGTCATACAGAGGTGATATGGGCAAAGGGTATGGGGAGGTGTCTGACATCAGACAGCATGCATCAGTATGCCAGAGGGGGATGTAGTGAGTGTGGATGTGATCATACGCATCATACAACACACACACAAACACACAGGGTGCCAGTACTGACTTGCATGGGTGCATTTCTATATGGGTTTGTGGTGCCGACTGTGCCAGATGGATATACAAGGCTAGGTGATGGATATACCTTGGCATCAGCCCACATGACAATGGTCAGCATTGTGGCTCAGGGCTGTAGTTTCTCCATTTGCCCACACAGGTGGGTATTGTATCCCCATCCAGTCACCTGGGTGACTATTGTGTGTGGCCAGTGCTATGCATCACTTGCCATGTATGTGCTTCTTAGTCCATGATATGGATGGTGTCTGGGATGTACACACCTCCCACATACATGTACACACCTCCCACATACATGTACAGTGTACCTGGGGGTGTCTGACCCATGTTGTGTATACAGATTATCATCAGATGTGCCAATCCTCGCCACCTGTGGTGGGAAATGGTAATGGATCACAGGTTACCCTGCACCTACATTGATAACATACTGACAGCATTCCCTGGTGTCAGTGGCATCTGTCCATACAGGGCATGTTTTCAGCCATGGCATGTCCTTTGTGGGTCACATCTGATGGCACCATAGGTGTTCAGTGGGGAACATGGGGAAGGTGCACTGTCTGCATGTACGTGTCTATTGGACAGATGGACAGGGTGCCATGCCCTCTGTAGCCCACTGCAATCACTCCATAGTTAATATCAGTAGCCAATATGCAGTGTATTACCCACATATTGGCTGTCGCCTAGACATGTGACTGTGTGTATGGGACATGGGTTGAGAGTGTGCTTTGGGTAATACTGTTGTTGCTAACAGTGATTGCCTGGCCTTGATGTCAAGTATGGGTATGGATTTGCACCCCAGCCTCTCAGCTATTTCACATCTGTTATCCCTGTATGGTGGGCATTGTGATATATACTAGGGCCACCATATAAGAAATTTGCAAAACCCACTCCACATTGGGCCCAGGTATTACACACTCACATGATACAAGTTACACACACACCTGTCATGTTGGGGAGTAGAACCCCTACCTAACTAGTTTATTACACTACACAGTTATAGTACACGCCACAGAGATTACTGGAGTACTTTTTTTCCCAAGGGTGTATATCACATTGGATAGCATCAGCAGGATTGGCAAAGTAGGACATTCGACTTGTAGTGAG
Organism: Protopterus annectens; assembly: GCF_019279795.1. Classification (NCBI taxonomy): domain Eukaryota; kingdom Metazoa; phylum Chordata; order Ceratodontiformes; family Protopteridae; genus Protopterus; species Protopterus annectens. Next base: position 141,245,698 of record NC_056733.1, on the reverse strand, counting down.
TGTGGCTAGGCTAAAATGCATTGCTCCCTACACAGACAGTGACACACACACACAAAACATCTACAACTGACATGTGTGGGTATAGAGCCCCTAACAGAGGTCCATATTACATTGCAGCATGGAGCTGTTATGGGACGCACCATGTTGATTACCAGAAAACTCCTTCCTCAAAGGTGTATTTCACAATGAATGACATAAACAGGATTGCCAAAGTAGGGCATTGAAATGTACTGAGTGTGAGTAGCCTAAAATGCATTGCTCCCTACACAGACATTGAAACACACACAAAACATCCAGAACTGCTATGGGTGGGTATAGAACCCTACCAGAGTTCTGTATCACATTACAGCAGTATGTAGTTACAGAAAGTGCTACAGAGATTACTAGGCAGCATTCTTCCCAGAGGTGTATTTTTAGGTGGATGACATCAGCTGCCTTGTCAAAGATGAGCATTTGAATTGTAGGGAGTGTGACTACCCTAAAAAGCATTGCTCTCTAAGCAGACAGACACACACAAAAACGCACTTGCCATGTCTGGAATTAGACCAGCTATCTAACTGATTTATCACATTACAACATTAAGCAATTACAGGACATGCTATGGAGACTACTGGACAGTAGCTTCCCAGAGGTGTATTTCTAGGTGGATGACATCAGCAGCCTTGCCAAAGATGAGAATTTGAATTGTAAGGAGAGTGACTACCCTAAAAAGCATTCCTCTCTGCACAGACAGACAGACACACTTGCCATAGCTGGGATTAGAACAGTTACTTAACTGATTTATCCTACAATAGCAGTATGCAGTTACAGGACACGCTACGGACATTATTGGGCTACATCTTCCCAGAAGTGTACTTCTAGGTGGATGACATCAGCAGCCTTGCCAAAGATGAGCATTTGAATTGTAGGGAGTGTGAGTACCCTAAAAAGAATTGTTTTTGACACAGACAGACAGTCACACACACACTTACCATGTCTGAGATTACAACAGCTACCTAACTAATTTATCATTTTACAGCAGTAAGCAATTACAGGACACGCTACAGAGACTATGGAGCTACAGCTTCCCAGAGGTGCATTTCTAGGTGGATGACATCAGCAGCCTTGCCAAAGATGAGCATTCGAATTGTAGGGAGTGTGACTACCCTAAAAAGCATTGCAGTCTACACAGACAGACACATACACAAACACACTTGCCATGTCTGAGATTAGAACAGCTACCTAACTAATTTATCTCATTACAGCAGCATGCAGTTACAGGACACACTACAGAGATTACTAGCCTGTAGCTTTCCAGAGGTGTATTACTAGGTGGATGACATCGGCAGCCTTGCCAAATTGAGCATTTGAATTGTAGGGAGTGTGACTACCCTAAAAAGCATTGCTCTCTACACAAACAGACAGACAAAGTTGCCATGTCTGGGAATTGAACTCCTACCTAATTATTTCATCACACTACAGTAATACGAATTTATGGTACACACCAGGGAGATTACTAGGCTACAACTCCCCTAAGGGTGTATTTCACAGTGGATGACCTCAGCAGGCTTGTCATAGTAGGGCTATGAGGAGGGCAGTGTGTGTGCATGGGCCATAACCCATTCATCTAGAGGTTGACACACCACATGCGGGCACGCACAGGGTCATATTTTATAGATAAATGTATACAGCTGCTGGATGACTACTTCCTTGTACAGTCATGTTTCACAGCTGGCATGTGCACCAATAGTCTGTAATGCTGATAGATACTGGTGGCTAGTGTCTGCAGTGAGTGACATCTGAACCTCATGTGGTTGTGGCCCTTTGGCTGTGTGCTGGGTGGGACAGGCATGGATGGCTCCTTGTCACAGTCACCCTCTTCCACACATCTATGTCTACCTTTGGCTTATTATAGTGTGCTGACCTTACATATATGGTTGTATTCCTATCTACTGTGTGTGCAAGTCATGCATGGTGCATACTGATGGGTGTCTGCACTAACAACTGCAACTGCCAGGTATGTCTGGTCCAGTGGTGTTTGCAGACATGGCCTTCATGTAGTGTGTGAGCATGCCCAGTATGGCCTTCTGTATGTAATGTGTGGATTGCGTCCAGGTAGTTTGTACTGCAGTGCTGACCTTGGTGTTGTACACCAACAGGTGGCATGCTGTTTCTGCAGGGTATCCATCAAGCATTTGGCATTGACAGTTCCTACATTTCTGCATAGGTTCAGCCAACTATTTCTATATTTCTACACAGGATGGGGGGGACACACCGGACTGTTATTACATTCCTACATAAGGTAGGGGGGCTCACCTGACTATTTCTATGTTTCTACACAGGGTTGGGGGGCACAACTGACTGTTATTACATTACTATGTAGGGTGGGGGGCTCACCTGACTATTTCTACATTTCTACACAGGATGGGGGGGGCACACCTGACTGCTATTACATTACTACATAGGGGTGCACACCTGTCTATTTTAACATTTATACACCGGATTGGGGGGCACACCTGACTGCTATTACATTACTACATAGGGGTGCACACCTGTCTATTTTAACATTTATACACCGGATTGGGGGGCACACCTGACTGTTATTACATTCCTACGTAGGGTGGGGGGGCTCACCTGACTATTTCTACATTTCTACACAGGGTTGGGGGGGGCACACCTGACTGTTATTGGGGGCACACTTGACTGTTATTACATTACTATGTAGGGTGGGGGGGCTCTCCTGACTATTTCTACAGTTCTACACATGATGGGGGGCACACCTGACTGTTATTACATTACTATATAGGGGGGCACACCTGTCTATTTCTACAGTTCTACACAGGATTGGGGGGGCACACCTGACTCTTATTACATTACTATGTAGGATGTGGGGGGCACAAGTGACACTTGTACACATTTGCTATGACTGTACTTGTATGTCAGGTACTCCATTTCATTCTGTATTGTTAACTATCATGCTGACTAGAGGCATACCAGTGTACTACAGATCATGGCTTTGGTTGCCTTACATATTATTGTCTGACTTACTACCTTTCAGAACTAACATCTCACTGTCTGCCCTGCTGTAGTCTGTCTGGGTAGGCCTGGGGGGAGGTTAATCATAGACATCATTCAGGGGCCATGGCACGGCTCTTTTTGGGTTTGTCTACACCTGTCCTGCTGGCTGAGACTGTTGTTAGGTATGTGAACCGCCCTGACTGGCATGTGTGTGTCATATGGACACACATGCCACTCAGCACATTTCCTGCAGTGGGTTTTGTCACCCTGTGTAGTACTGGCTACTGTGGTGACTCCAGTATGTGTTACAGATGTCATGGTGCCACTATGGGTGTCTACTGTCTGCTGCCATAATATTCAGCCACCCAATTCCCTTGCATGCTCACATCCATACCATAGATACAGGTAATTACACATTCTACTCCATTTGGCAATTGGTATGTTGATTGACTTACCTTGAGGGTGTGCCAGACTTGCGGATGGTGCTGGAGGGCTGCCTATGTTGGATGCATATAGTACACTCCCTATACATGGTTGAGCACATGTAGTATCATGTTTGGCATCCATTTTACTGTATGTGTGACTCAGAGAGAGGTGTCATTCCCTGGGTCCCTACTGTGTCAGTGTATGTGCTATGTGTTGTCTCTTTGCCACAGCCTCAGCATATTGGGCATGCCTCCATCTGCCTACTGGGGCAGGCTCAGTTTGTTCCTCCTCCGAGTCACTCTGTGCCTGTGCAACCCTTGGCATTGGTGGGCGGCTGTGTGGCCCTGCCCCATGCTGTTCCTGCTGCTGCTGTTTCTGCAGGATCATACTGTGTAGCATAGCACATACCATACCAATTTTGGTACACGTAGCTGGTGAGTACTGCAAGGCTCCACCGGATGTGTCCAGATACTGGAACCGTGACTTGAGCATCCCAAACACATGCTCTATTATAAGTCTGGTCTGTGTGTGTGCCTCATTATGGCGTTCTTGTTCGGGTGTGTGTGCATTTCTGATGGGTGTCATCAGCCACGGCTCCAGTGTGTAACCTGCATCCCCCACTAGGTGACCGCAGGGGATGTCCCCATTGGCAAATCTCTGGTACAGCTGCATCAGATGCCATATGTGGGCATCATCATAGCTTCCAGGGCAGCCAGCACACACATTCATTATAATGCCCTGGGCATCACATACGACCTGGCAGTTGATGGAGGGGATGTCCCTGTGGTTGATGTAGGCCCTACCCTGATTACTGGGTGGTACTTTGATGCATATGTGTGTGCAGTCTATAGCACCCACTACCTTAGGGTATTCTGCTATTTGGTGGAAGAGACGCATATTGCTGGTCAACACCTCACGGGTGTTGAGGAAATATACGTGCTCACTGGCATGTGCTGACATGGCATCCAGGAATTGGTGGAATACTCTAGATGCTGATGTCTGTGAGATCCCCATGATATCCCCAGTTGAGCTTTGGGAGGTACCTGTGGCTAGTATTTCTAGGCCTACACATACCTTGGTATCCACTGGGATGGGTTCCCCTCGGTCAGTTTGGTGTGTCAGGTGTGGTCGGCACAGCTCAACAATTTGCTGTACTATCTCCAGCTCATGTAGCCCCTGGTAGGGTATCCTGAGTCTGTACACTTTTCTCCATCTCCTCACTGTGGGTTGATTGGCAGCATTCACATCCTCACCATCCTCAGCATCTTTCACATGTTGTTCTATGTTGCCTGCTGCAGCCCTTCTCATTTTGTAAGTTTGTTTGTTAAAATTTCCCCGCTTGTATTCATCGGTGGTGTAGAGTGTGGGAAAAAACAGATGGGAAGATGTTTGCTTAGTTTATAGTAGTGTACTGGGCTGGCCTGGTTTGCTGCCTGTGTAAATGGCTGATTCTGATATATTTCACCTACCAGCTAAGCTAGTTCTCCTTGATTACCTTCCTACTGCTGTTTTCCCTTCCCATTGCCTTCCTGTTTAAGCCTGTGTTCTCGCCGCACAGAGTGCTCAAATGTGCACACTGCTGCTATTTCCTGGTTTAACTTCTTTTTTCTTCCTGTAAAACCCAGTGTGTGGGGTGCACGCCCGGTTAGGCTTTGTAAAGAGTGCTTAGCAGGTTTAGACACACCCCCTAGCTTAGTTGTGCTAAGCTAGGAGCAAACCCGAGCCATAGGGCTCCAGTCTGCTTACAATATGCCTGACACCCCCCCCACACCATGATGTTACCTAACTCCTAGGCTTGCACCAAGCTATTCCTACTGTTACACTGTTGGGACTTTACTCACATGCTGGGGAAAACTGGGATTCACTATCCTTCCCTTCATTTGCATAGGATTGCCTGCTAATGCATAGTTACATGTCTCACACTGAGCCTTCCCCCTTAGAAACCACTACTCACTGGCCAGGTTGTCTTTTCCCTGCCATTGACTTGCATGGCAGAATAGTGATTTTAGTTAGACTGCTTATTTTAGGTTTATTTTATTATCACCCCCCCCCCCCCCGATCCCATTTGCACACTGCTGCCCTATGCTTAAACAGCCGAGATTGGCTAAAAAAAAAATAAAAGTTGAATTTTGTATTTTTTGTTTTGTTTGCAATGCCAATGGCCTCATGCTTGGCCATTGACATGCTTACTACATGATATGCAGCATTTATTTGGGTCTGTCATAGCTCAGTTTTTGGATTTGCAGAAATGTACTCGGTTACATACCGAGTACATTTCTGCAGATAGCACTAGTCTTGCACAGACTGTTGCAAGCTTCCTGGATTGCAAAATCATCTCATTTGCATAGATTTTTCCTGCAAATGGGATGATTTGCATACCAGGGATTAGTCCGTGCAGGATTAGTGCAGGAGTGATCGTGCATGCCCCTGGAGGCTGTTCCTGGATCGCATGTCAGACATATTGCCTGCTTGAGCTCCTGCACTGATCTTGCACTCCATACAAGCTTAATCTGGGGGAGTATCTAATATAAATGTATGGAAGCTGAGTAAAATGCTAGATTATACAAATCCAAACCTCCTTCATCCTTTTTACAATAGACAATCCCACTCGATGGGATTGAATAGAAAAGAAACCCCTGGATTCACTAATCTTCCGTGCAGGACTAATCTAGTCCTGCATGGAAGCCGCAGCTTAGGAGGTGGATTGCAGCACGTCATGCATATTAATGAATGTGCGCTGCCTGACCTCCTAATCCTACACAGAGAGTGGACGAGTGCAGGGGGCGTGTCTGAGAGCAGAGCTCTTAGAATAAACACGCCCCTGCAAAGTAAAACAGCAGAAACTGTAAATAAATGAGCGAGACTGCTCATAGGTGTCTGCATATCCCCACCAACAGTCCCCCATGTGTACAACAACAACAGGACATAAAAATAAAAAGAAGTAACCCCTGTTTTTATTTCTAAAACTCTGAGTACAGCTAACCGTAGGTGTGTGGGTGTATCCATCGCTTAGCTATGGTTAAAGCAGCTTAAAAGGCTGAAGAGGATAACAAGGAAGATATATGCAAATGAATCAGCACAGCCATAGTGTAGTGGTCAGAGCATCCTCCTAACGAGCAGGCATTCCCGGTTCGAGTCACACTGCAGCACATACCATTTTCCATGTGAAATCTGTATAAGAACATTTATTTACATTTTATTGCTGTATAACCTACTAAATAACATTTAAATGTGAACTGGAGTACTGCATTAAATGCACATGTGAATAGTCAGTACCATAATGTATAAGTCAGCAGTAAGCAGGTGTAAGCACAGATAAGCAGTAGTAAGCATATGTAAGCACTAGTAAGTGTGTCCAAGTGCGTTTGGGCGGGGTGAAGCACTGCTAACACAGATTAAGCAAAGGAGATGCTAACTGCATGTAAGACACTGTGACCAAAAGTCAGCAGTGCTTACCTCTGCACAAACCCGCTTACAACTGCTTGAAAGTGCCTTAAGCACACCATATCAAATGGCCGGTGTTCTGCCCTGCAGCAAAACAAACAGACTATGCAAGGCCAGAACCCAGGACCATGCACGCCATACACAAAATGAATGACCACTAAGCCATGCCAGATTAGCTGAAGTTGTATGTTGTCAGAAACATAACCCCAGCCCTGACATGCAACAGTACAGAGAATGTATACCTACAGCTAGATGGGTGTGTGTGCGCAAATATATCACTATCTAAACAGATACAACATATCTATAGATGTAGTCACATATATATATATATATATATATATATATATATATATATATATATATATGTCACAGACCAAGACCCCAACTGCCGTATAAGTACGCCAACTCCACTGGTTCTCCTTTGCAGATAATCGGTAATGATGAAGCCAAATGCTGCGGTTTAAACACTAATGAAACCAAAAGCAGCAATGTAATATAAACCAAGTACAGAAACTTTCATAAAAACTTTTAATTGTACAAACGTGAGCGCTTTCGCGGATACAGCCGCTTCTTCAGACGTTATAGACAAAAATACATTTAAATCACCATTTAAATAGAAAATACATCACTTCCTGATTCATACGTCACAAATACTTAAAAACATATAGAAGCATTTGTAAACAATTAAAATACAATGCCTACTGAACACTAAACACCATTATGAAACAGTATTCATAAATATAATGAACTATAGGACACTGTATGTTCTAAAACCAAATGTAGTATTTAAAATAATTAATATAATCTACCTCAAAGGTCTAGCTTTCAAGATGGGTTTGATCGGAACACTGTCATTGAGGCCAACGCCCCTATGTGCAGCAAGACGAAGTATCCACCTAGTTTCAGCCTCCTCAGTGGAATTTACAATATCGCCCCCTCTAATGCCTAATTCCTCAACATGTAGCACTTGGAACAAAAAGGAATGATACTGACCCTGTGAGAGCATATGTTTTGCAATGGCGCTATGTGTCTCACCTCTAGAAAATCCATATAAATGGTCCCTTATCCGTTCCCTTAATGATCTATTTGTCTTCCCGACGTAGAAGCAGAAACAGATCTGACAGTGTGCAACATACACAACATTTCTTGTGTTACAGTCAGATCTGTTTCTCAGCTCCCATTGTCTCCCATCATTGGGATTCTTAAAAAACCTAGAAGTGTCCACAAACGCGCACTGCGCACAGGTGCCACACTTTTTGGTCCCCAAGTGCCAAGCTGGTAAGCTGACATGTTTGTCTATGCATAAATTTGGAAAGCAGAGTTGTTGTTTCAAATTCTTTAAATTCTTGTATACATACTTACCCTTAGTTCTACCACTAGGCAACAATTCGTGGCCGGTAGAACAGGCAATTCAAAAGAATTGGAATGTCCTTACCATCAATGATGATACAAGGAGACTTGTTGGTAACTGTCCCAAGTATGTATACAAGAATTTAAAGAATTTGAAACAACAACTCTGCTTTCCGAATTTATGCATAGACAAACATGTCAGCTTACCAGCTTGGCACTTGGGGACCAAAAAGTGTGGCACCCAGCGCAGTGCTTCTGGACAGTTCTAGGTTTTTTAAGAATCCCAATGATGGGAGAGTATGGGAGATGAGAAACAGATCAGACAGTAACACAAGAAATGTTGTGTAAGTTACACTGTCAGATCTGTTTCTGCTTCTACGCCGGAAGACAAATAGATCATTAAGGAACGGATAAGGGACCATTTATATGGATTTTCTAGAGGTGAGACACATAGCGCCATTGCAAAACATATGCTCTCACAGGGTCAGTATCATTCCTTTTTGTTCCAAGTGCTACATGTTGAGGAATTAGGCATTAGAGGGGGCGATATTGTAAATTCCACTGAGGAGGCTGAAACTAGGTGGATACTGCCTTGCTGCACATAGGGGCGTTGGCCTCAATGACAGTGTTCCGATCAAACCCATCTTGAAAGCTAGACCTTTGAGGTAGATTATATTAATTATTTTAAATACTACATTTGGTTTTAGAACATACAGTGTCCTATAGTTCATTATATTTATGAATACTGTTTCATAATGGTGTTTAGTGTTCAGTAGGCATTGTATTTTAATTGTTTACAAATGCTTCTATATGTTTTTAAGTATTTGTGACGTATGAATCAGGAAGTGATGTATTTTCTATTTAAATGGTGATTTAAATGTATTTTTGTCTATAACGTCTGAAGAAGCGGCTGTATCCGCGAAAGCGCTCACGTTTGTACAATTAAAAGTTTTTATGAAAGTTTCTGTACTTGGTTTATATTACATTGCTGCTTTTGGTTTCATTAGTGTTTAAACCGCAGCATTTGGCTTCATCATTACCGATTATCTGCAAAGGAGAACCAGTGGAGTTGGCGTACTTATACGGCAGTTGGGGTCTTGGTCTGTGACATTACTACTTACACCAGTTGCTTGGGTTGGTTCTGTGCTTTACGTTATATATATGTATATATATATATATATATATGTATATATATATATATATATATATATATATATATATATATATATACATATATAAATATCCAGAGATATATACATATATATACAAATATATGAACAGATATACATGCAAATGCTGCTAACTACACATATATATGTCAACATCTATATGTCCACATATAAACATCAAGTGACATATGTACGTAGATATATGTCTCTGTAGATATATTCAACATAGTTAGACATATGTAAGCAAATATATATGCCCACAGATGTATATATGGCCAGACATCTGTAGATACCAATGGTAGATGAACAGAAACATATATGTCCACATGCACTGTCAATGAGCCTGAGAGGCCCCAAACAATATATGTCACGAACAAATTTGCATCCCCCCACCCAGCCAAACATGTCCGCCCTGCAATACACTAACAAACTCTTAGTATTGTATGTCTGTCAATGAATTAGGGAATTAAATCAGCCCCCTATTATGTGTCACATGTCAACATCACATATCCCTCTCCCCCACCCACTAGGCAGGCCGAGCAGTACAGACCCATCCAACCCAGGCCATCCCCAACCCATACATGCATAACACACAGTTCTGCTTCCCCCCACCCGCAGCACACATGCAGCCACCACCTCTACCCTGGTTACCGGACTATAGCTACCACACCACCACACATTGCCCCCCGCACGAGATCCATCCCGTATGATGTCCCGACCCAAGTATCCTAGGTGGGGCACATGCCAGACACCATGCACATAGCTAGGGTACCTATGTAACGCTGGGTGTAGACAAAGGTTGAACACCCAATGATTGGGTCCTCCCGCATGGGAAGAATGAATTCCTGGTACTAACAATAGATGTCACATGTGCCTCTGTGTACACCATCGGATTCAGTTGTAGGTATAGCAAAGCATATGGCTATACCAAAATG